>NC_081192.1:69859963-70162463 GCF_902713425.1 Acipenser ruthenus
TGTTGCTGCGACGAGACTTATTTCTAACGGAATGTTCTGGACTGTAACAGTGGACAAAACACACGCACGTTGGATAAAAAGTAAATAAAAGTCCCGGTAACTGTATTTAAATAAGTACCGCAGAATTTTACCCTTGGTTGGTTCTCATTTGACACCATCAGAGAAGGTATTGTAAGTACATCACCTAGAAGATGCAAAATGTTATTGGCACTAGGTCAGGGTTGTTTATTAATGATTTACCTCCATGCTCCTTTTTGTCCCTTATCCTCTTCACCAACCATTTTATGGCTTCTTCATTGGCGTTCTTGTCTAATTCTATAACCACCAGTGGTGTTAATTTGAGCCCAAAATCTTCCTCAACTAACAGGCCCATTTTCATCTCTAGACTTCCTGCAAACACAAAAAGGCAATTGTTTTTACTTTGCTTGCATCTTATAAAGAATTTAAAAAGAAATATGACATTTTAATAGTAGTTAACTAATATTAATATGTTAAATTTCAAGGGATGGATGTAGGAATGAGACCGAAGTGAAATATGTTCAAAATGTTAAGTCCTTCTTGTATTAGAGTGTTAATTAGAATTTAATAATTCGCATATGTCCATTTGGATGGGAAAGGTCACATATTCACTTGCTTGCTATGGCAACTTGACTCACAGTAAGTGCACTCTTAGGCATGTGACCTCACGTGGTTGGGCTGAAATGGAGAAGCTTGCACCAGAGCCTAACACTTTGGTACTGTAGTTTGGTAGCCTAAATACATCATGTTCATGAATGACATTTGCAAAAAATGTCAATTTCTAAGGACTGTAACTTTATATTCAGTCAGGTTTAAAATATTTTCTTTGAGTTAATCAAGCTAGAAAAGATCAGTTGTACTCAGCAAAGGCAGAGGCGTATATATTAAAATGGTTTAAACAACAGTAATAAATATATATATATATATATATATATATATATATATATATATATATATATAATATATATAGATAGATAGATAGATAGATAAACGAAATTAATTTTGAGACAGCATAAAACAGGGAAGTTGGACCATCAGAGAAGCTACTGAGAAGATGCAAAATGTCATTCGGCCCTGCCTGACAATATTCAAGCATGGACAGGTCAAAACATATATTTTTCTAAACATTACTTCCCTTGATTTAAATTCAACACTTCTCACAATATATCCGAGCATCTTGTTGGCCTTTTTTATAGCTTCCCCACATTGTCTAGATGAAGACATTTCTGAGTCAACATAAACTCCTAGGTCTTTTTCATAGATCCCTTCTTCAATTTCATTATGTCCCATGTTATATTTATAATGCACATTTTTATTGCTTGAGTGCAGTACTTTACACTTTTCTCTATTAAATGTCATTTGCCATGTGTCTGCCCAGTTCTGAATGCTGTCTTGATCATTTTGAATGACCTTTGCTGCTTCAACAGTGTTTGCCACTCCTCCTGTGTTGTCTGCAATTTTAACAATTTGTAAATTACAGTGAATTTAATTAAACACTACTTACTGAGCAAATGTGTTTGAACTCTGTAGCACACGTATTCATATATATATATATATATATATATATATATATATATATATATATATATTAGCTCAAAGAGCCAGCTGCCCTATATATATATATATATATATATATATATATATAACTGCAGTGTACAAAACTGAAGGCATATGAAAGAAAAGTTTTTTTTTTTAAATGTATACAAAAGGTTTTTTTAAAGATTAAAACATATTTTATTTTCAGGACGTTTTGGGCAAAAGCCCTTCTTCATCTGTTTAAAAAGAAAAGACAGTGCAGTTGTTATTCAAGAATTGTAATTATACAAATATTCTGTGGATGATGTCATTGTGCAAAGAAACTTTACAATTTTAAAACAAGCCCCATCTACAGCACAAACGGAGATTAGATAAAGGGGCATTCAGAACAGAAAATAGGAGGCACTTTCTTACACAGAGAATTGTGAGGGTATCAAACCAACTCCCCAGTAATGTTGTTGAAGCTGACACCCTGGGATCCTTCAAGAAGCTGCTTGATGAGATTCTGGGATCAATAAACTACTAACAACCAAACGAGCAAGATGGGCTGAATGGCCTCCTCTCGTATATAAACTTTCTTATGTTCTTATGTATATTGGGGAAACTAAAAGGCATTTAGCAGACCGGCTTGTAGAACACTTAAGAAGCATTAGCATTAACACCACTGCATTTCCAGTAGCCCATCACTTCAACAGAGATGATCACACTGCTGAAGACATCACAGTCTGTGTGATCAATCAGTGCTATGGAACAAATATTGCTCAGAAACAAAAGGAACGAGAATTTATCTTCAAACTGGGAACTTTGGAACCTCTGGGAATAAACATTCTATTCTAATAACCATGACATCATCCACAACATGTTTGTACAATTACAATTCTTGAATAACAACAAGTTTACTGCACTGTGTTTACTTTAAAAAAAAAAAAAAACAGCTTAAGGAGGGCTTTTGCCTGAAACATCCTGAAAATAAGATTTTTTAATCTTTTAAACTTTTTGTGTACATTAAAAAAAAAAATTCTTTAATTATATATATATATATATATATATATATATATATATATATATATATATATATATATATATATATATATGCTATAGTTTGTCATATAACTGGAGTTCAATTCGTACAACTCTCGTGGAAATACATTTATGTGATAATTCATGTTGTTATCACCTGCAGCAAATATATAGGCCTACAGGGTGATTAGAAAATAAGTACAAAAAAATAATGCATGTGCATGATCCTGTATTTTATAATAGCTTTCACCACGTTTAAGGACGTGACTTGAGTAAAAAAAAGTGTAAGCGCTGCTTATTATGTATCACTTACGTGAAGATACTTGTCCAGGGGAGGAGCCTACATACTGTCAGATATAGCTGTTATTTCTCCCCGGGACGGAAATATAAAGTCCAGTTAAAATAATAATAAAAAAAAGAGCTTCGACAAGCCCCAGCAATTCAGGCTTTCCGTTTAAATCAGTGTGTTACAACATGCAAACATTTCGTAACAACGTAGGCCTTATGTCAGTGGAGTTCATTTGATATGGACTCCTCGTAATTGCAATGGAGACTAATGCAAGCACATACTCACCGGTTCAGATTTCTGAGAATGTCAGTTAATGTCAGCAGTATCGTACCTCGTTCCTTGCTATAATAGCTTAACAGTGTAAATCTCTTGAGTCTAGTTTAGCATAATGTGTTGCTTTTTGTTAGTTATTGTGTTCCTCCACGTCGCTGTTTCAACCCCACAAAACGGAGGGGAGGCGCTGCGTCTCTTGATTGAGATCCAAATCTGTGAGGTCATTCATACACTGTGGGCTACCAGAACATACGGGGCGTGAAAAAAAGTATAAACTTCTCTGCCGTTTTTAGATGTCTTAGATGGAATAAAACAGGACGATGCGGTTTGTTTGTGACGGGTCCCCTTTATTGTCGTACCTGAAGCAAATATAACGAGTTTGAGCACTGTAGCGTAGTGTCACAAAGAATATATGTCATACTGGAGGCTCATGTGATTTAATATTCGTTCCGCTTTATCACGGAAGTTTAACTTGCCTGCAATTGATTGCCACACTGTGACTTTGTGGTCAATAAAACAAGCAGGTTATTTTTTTAGTGTTTTGATTTTCTTTTTCCTTTTGTATTACGTCATGAATACAGTATATTAATTGAGGGGATATAACAACATGTCAATATATATATATATATATATATATATATATATATATATATATATATATATATATATATATATATATTCAAAGTGAAACCGTGGAGTAAAGTAACTGAAATTATGATTTCAGAGAGGGAATATATTTACCGTCAAAGTAACCCAACACATTGTGACAGTGATAGTCCAACCAAATAAAAAATATTATTATTAGAGGTAGTAGTAGTAGTAGTAATAATAATAATAATAATAATAATAATAATAATAATAATAATAATATGCAAACTGGTTTATAGTCAGAAATGTCTCCCCTTGTCATCAGTGTTTAACTATAATTATTAGACAGTACAGTACTTGATTTTTAAAAGGATATAGCTTAAGGTGCATGGAGTCTCCATCTCTAGCATAGCATACATGACTTACATAGCTACTGTATGACAATGTGTTTGGTATTAAGGTCCTTGGTCTTCCACAGGGTCATTCCCTTTAAAAAAAATGTGTGTTGTGTAGTCCTGTTATCAGAGGATAGCAAGATTTGGAAAAATAAAAGTGACTAGCGGATGGCTTATACTTCTCATGTAATATAAGGCTGTGCAGTAGCCAGCCATGAAAAATCACAAGGCACTTGCCCATGCACTGCGAAATCTTAAGGTTTAAAGGTCATCAGATTTCATGGAAATTGTGTGCACAAAGGTAGTGCTAGCATCAAAATATTGTATTGAAAATATCTGCATGTACACTGTAAGCCCTATATTATGATACAATGCTTATGATACATGTTGTTTTAGATTTGATATAGTTAAAATATTTTTTCTATGAAAATATGCCTTTGTCCTTGCACTTGTTTCAAAAGTTTTTGTTTAAATTAATTTAAATAAAGCAGTGTTTTATGGTTACATTGCGCTCTTCAGCACCAGATCTTAGCCACTGCGAGAGTAATGGTAGATCTAATAGCAGCAGTGTGGAGTAGTGATTAGTGCTCTGAACTCTTGACCGGAGGGTTGTGCGTTCAGTCTCAGGTGGGGGACATTGCTGTTGTACCCTTGAGCAAGGTACTGCATGGGTAGGTACTCACGTCACTGACCCTTACATCAACAATACAAGGCCCCTCCCAACCATTACCCCAAGACTTACCTGCTTCCAGTGTCAGAAAATTGGGAGGCCAAATCACACTCCATTGCTGCGGGGCAGTTCCAAGCGACGTTGCTGGCCTCAAGGCACCGGTAGCAGACTGGGACAAAGGGCTCCTATGGAGCCCTGCATGTCCCGCTGCACGGCCAGTAGTGGGGTGGGGACCCCTGTTCTGACCCAGCTGGGGGCCAACCTCGGTCTCATTTTTGTGGAGGGAGGCCGCCCATTGGGGTTCAAGGGTATGCAGGTCCAGGGGTGATGGGTGCCCTTAGGGGAGGGGACTACGGGACTGGAGGAAGGGCCCTGGTTCAGGAGGAGGGAGAGGTGGACAGTCGAAGTCAGGTAGTCCTCAAACACCTCCGCCAGGAAGATGGCCCAGGCCTGTGTCTCTGCTACAACAACATGGTTGAACTGCTTGATGGCCAGCAGTTCAACCACCTCATCGACAGTTTGTTTGGTGGGGCAGAGCCACTGGGTCGGCTGGTCTTTGAGGTGTTGGCCCACCACATGGGGGGGCATTGGTAGTCTCACCACCATCGCCACACGCTCAAACGTGACTAGGTAGGCTTCAGGATTATCCTCCAACGGCATTTTCTTTCATTTTGGTTTGGGAAGTACCAACAATGGTACCCCCAACCTCACCACCACTGGGTCCCTCAATGGGTCAGGTACGCACAGCGCCCCCATTCTCTCGACGAGGGTGGCGTACCACTGTGCCATCTCCTCCTGCCGTTGCACTTCCCTGGCCTCCTCTCCTCCGCGTCCCTCTCTTGGTCCAGGGATTCCAGCATGGCTGCTACTACATAGGTCCATCCTACAGTCTGCAGGATCCCACAAAGACAACACGCATCAGGATGTGAGTGGTGTGGGGAGGAATAGAAGGTCCAAATGGTGGTATATTTTGAATTGTGCTTTTCTTTTATTTTCAAGAGGTTCCTGTGAAGGTGAGGCCCTCACTTTAATATTTAAATGCCTGTTATTGTGTTTATTGTTATTATTGTTCTATTAGTGATAGAGCCGCAGTTTATTATGTATCATGCATGCTGTTGAGCAAGTGTATTTGATTTATGACAGTGTATTGCTGTATTTAAATTAGGGCACTTCCCTTAATGTTCCCTATGTTCGGAAATCTTCCTAGAGAAAGGGGTAATGCTAATGTTCAGTTTTTACTGGTAATGGTTAGGGATTAGAGAATAATAATGACAATGATAATAATAATGATTAAACAATAGAATAGTTTAACGATCATGTTTGTAAACAAAGACGGTATTCATGCAGGTTAAACACATATGTATAAAGGAGAAGAAACATGCTCAAAGTAAAATATATGAATGTTTATTGTAAAAAGTATGAATGGAATTAATGTTAAATAGGAGTTTATTTTAGTATAAAATCATTCCAGACATAACTGTTTACTTAATAATTAATCCTGTTAGGAGTAGGTGGGGCTGGGACTTATTTAATGCCGTGCCTTTCCTTAGGTGGGGGCATTATTTGGTCAGTCGTGATTTTGTTTTTGTGAACGTCAGTCATTTTGTATACAACCTATCAGTTTGTGAACACCATTTGCCATTTGTGTAAAGTATTCTTCCAGTGCGAAAATAAACATTTATACCTGTGAACACTACCAGGAGGCTGTTTCCTGCGTTCTAAAAACCTCTGTGTTCCTGAGAGGATAATGTGATTGAGGGTGGGGGTAAGCTCGAACCATCACCCCATTACAGTGTTCCCCTCTACCACCAATTCTATTGGGGAACTATACTCCAGGCTTGGAGTCCCACATAATAAATAACAAACAAATATATAGTGTCCAGGGTGCCCGTGCTTGTGCTCCATGGTGCTGCACTCCTTTGAAGTGCTGTGATAGTGCAGGTGCTCTGGGTGGTTGTGTTAGCTCAGTAGTGGCAGCTCCCATTGTCTCCGTCTGCAAAATCCAAAACAAAACAAACAAGCAGCACTCCGGCTTGTCAGGGTCAGCGTGAGAGGCTGTACTCATGTAGTTGCATCCCCTTTGTACAGCTAAACCCTGTGATCAGTGTGGTGCCATGCTCTATCCAATCGCCACACAGCTGATCACGATAGAGCCATTTAGCAGTCTTACAGCTACACCCTTCCCCCAAGATGGCCGTCTTCCGGTTCTGTCTTACCATCGAGTCGGCCCATCTCTGAGAAGGCGTACCACCAACCTTACTTAGCACCCTTCCTGGTAGGGAGGTAGATTTGCAGCTCAGATTCTCTATAACTTTTGACCCCTTGACCTGATCAGTCAAAAAAATTAAATTTGAGCTTGTTTGCCTGAAACAACCCTAACAACCAAGTTTGGTGTACAGTGGAGACAATAGGGTTTAAAATACAACTTTTCTGGGGTGATTTGTCAAGGAATGACCCATCTGCAACCAAAACCAGTACATGATTCAATGTGATACCTGTCTTGGCAGTTACCATCACAGAAACACATTCTTTCTGTAAAATGAGCAACAAATATCCAACCCTGTCATTATTCTTTGGTAATAAAAGTTCAATATTTGGGGTGCAATTGTATTTGTGAGATGTCTCTATTTTGTCAATTTTGAAGAGGAGACAATTATGTTCCAGTATGTTTTGCATCCATTGCATGTATGTTTTGAGATGGGTTAAATTAAAATATAGCTTGTTTGCTTGTGGTTTACTTAATACATGTATGCAGGACCCGGGAGGGGCACTCATCCATTAAGATCTGGGTGGAATCAGTCAGGCAGAATACCAGACCACAACAATATTGTAACGTACCGTGGTTCCCGCAGCCAGGAGTTTCTCACAGGCAGAGGTGGGACGTGAACCCGGGACCTCCCGCTCTGAAGCATAGCGCCAATACCGCTGTACAGAAGAGCCGGTGTTATGAGGAATCCTGTACCTCCTTGATATCGTGTATCCCCTAGCAATCACCTAGATTTTGGGCTTGCGCAGATCTCTCTAGATTGATTTGGAGTCTGCTTGTGTGTGTGACCGTGAACGCGCATTTTCTCCTTACTTTGCTTACGACAACGGCAGTAATGTTGCTCAACGACCCGAGCTACTTCGAGTCTTATTTCACAATGTATTTATTTTATTTATTTTACTGCGGTTTGTTTTAATAATGCAAACGTACAATTCAAAACACACACAGTAGCATATAAAAATATTTTATCACCAAGTTATAAAAGAAAAAGGAATCGACCATAGAAATTAAAATGGAATGATACTTTTTAAAAAGCTGCAATTCTGTAAATGTTAAGAAATTCATTATTTGGGAAAAATACAAATTGTAAAGCCGTAAGAAATAAAGAAATGCTGAGATATTAAATCATGTTTTGTTTTTCACAGCACCAGGGAAGCTGAAATATTTTGTATCCCCTGCCTTAAAGATTTTCTGAACATAATAGAATTCCAGTACTATACCAGATGTGTTCAGGGGTCCAGTTATGCTCATACATGTCGTTTGTATGCTCTAGGGGTACCCCCATATTTTATTACAGGGGAGACACCACATTTTTCAGCTAAAATATTCCGTATCCCCTGCTTTGAAGACATTCTAAATGCAATAGGATTCCAAGTTTGTAACTGATGTGTTCAGGGGTCCAGTTATGCTCATACAGGTCATTTGTATGCTCTAGGGGTACCCCCATATTTTATTACAGGGGGGATACCACATTTTTCAGCTGAAATATTTTGTATCCCCTGCCTTGAAGACTTTCTAAATGCAATAGGATTCCAGTATTCAATTACATATGTTTAGATGCCAAATTTAAGCATATGGCATAATACATTTAGTGTACCAGAAAGCCTTTTGTAAACAATACACAAAAGATAACTTCTCAATCTGACAGCTGGGAAATCTAAGTTAGCATATATAAATGAAGTAAATCATAGTTAATGTGCAGAAAATAAAGTATACTAGTGGGGAGTGAAACCTTAATATCGGGGTGAGTTAATTAGTTGTGTTTCAAAGATATCACAACTAGACACTGGCATACTTTGCATATTTCTTAAATTTGCATTTACCAAAACAGGTGGTGTTGCAAGCACTGTATTAGCAGCACAGCAAAAAAAAGACTTTAGATTCCATTCAGACCTCGCCAGGCTCTCCGGATCTCTAGGCCAGTTGCTTGGCTCGATGCACAGCCAGTGAAACCATCAATTGCACCCATCGCAAGCAATCTGTAAAAGTAGAATTTACTATTAGAACCTTAATATAGTTTTGGCAAGTGATAGCTAGACATTTGAAACATACATCCATCAATCCATTATCTGTAACCGCTTAATGCGGTGAGCCGGAGCTTAACCCAGCAAGACTACCCCCTGGACGGGAGGCCAGTTCATCGCAGTAAAACATGCATTATATTCTATATAGATGCACCGTGAATAGTTATTGGTAGTTCTTTTGAATAGCACATCAACACAGAAAGACTGTAGGAAAAACAAATACCCATTTCTCAGTAGACTATCTAGTCTCTGTGTGAAGAACTGGTCCTCTCACCAGCGGAGCGGCATACATCATCTAAACTATCTATGAAGTCAAGATGAGAAATGTTATAAAGTCTGTGTTCTAATTATATGAAGTTAAATATCAGCATATGTCGGGGTTCTGACTTCATTTATAAGGTTGTGGCAATGTGCCCCGTCCCTGTGTGCATTTGTGTGTTGCGTGCGTGTGTAAATGTTGGTGTATAGATTGGTACACGGGATATAAACGGGTCTGTGTTTCATGTGTGATTTAAAAAGTGTAGATTTGTATTTAGGCACGAGGAGAGCACAAATCACTTCACGTGCTGGTTAAATGTAATATGTGAGCACGGGGTTGCACAGAATTAATTCACGTGCTGGGATTCAAGTGAATAATTAATTAGTAATTGAATCCCAGCACAACAGTATATATAGATGCATGTTTCTTTCACTCGGGGTTGGGTGTTCGGTGAGTGGAGAACGGGAGAGAGAGAAGGAGTAAAGTAAATATAAAAGAACGTAAATATTGTTATCTGCTCACCGTGTTTGTTTGTCTGTCTAGTCCGTTTTGTTCGTCTATTTATTTTGGCCTCAAGTGCCATGTGCTGTGTTTTGTTGTTTCAAACCTTTTATTTTCTGTTCTGTTATTAAATGCTGAGCGAAAGCATTCGCTCAGCTTCACCAAACCCCAAATCTCTGTCTGTTTATTTCCTGCATCTGGTCTGACGCCACCCACTCCGGCTGTCTTTGTGACAAAGGTAAATAGCTTTTATTCCAAATTCAGGTTCAATAAAATAAAACCCAAATCTCAAAAGTGGTATCCAGTGGTCAATGGCTCCTGAATACAGGACAAGTAGAGGGAGGATGAAAAAAATAAACAGAACCCATAACATATTCTGAAATCAGAAGCCCTCCATATATAGAATATCGAGCATCTTTTAGTAAGGAACCAAACTGAACAGCTGGAAAAATAGAACTTGAACACAATGGAACTTGAACTTGTAGTTAAAGAAAATACATGTTTCTATTCAATCAGTACAGTTCTGTTTTCAGATACAATTGTTGATTTAAAAAAAAAAGTTAAATATTGCAAAAAATTGGATATTAAAGTGAAAATGAAGTATCTCAACTACCGTATTACTTTGAATTAACGCCTCAATATAGAAACGTAAAGGTATTTTTTTCTACCCCTGCTCAAAAAATTAAAAAAGAAACGCGCAACTCTGCCTATGAAGGGACTGCAACCTCAATCCAGCATGTAATACAAACTAATGTACATCCACCTTAGTAAGCAAATGTTATTTTATAGTACAGTCCCGACAGACAACCCAAGATGAACTACTTACAGCACAGCAGTCCTTCACATACCTTTTTTCCCAGCAGAGTTCAGTGCCAACACTGCAGGGAATAAAACAAGGGCTGTCTGTTTACCTCGTCGGCAGCTTGGATGGTGAAAACTTAAACTCAGAGGAACTTAGAGCTTTGCCGGTCACTCTAAGCGCTATCCGAAAGCTGGCTGAAGATACCTGCTTGTAGGGGGTTTAGTTGTTTTGTTTTTATTCAATTGGAATTTTACTCAGTCCTGTACAATTATATATATAAAAAAAACTTGCTTACTATCTATGAGAAGATTTAGTTTTGGCTTCTCTTACAGAGAAATTACAAACAAGCAGGTAAATTACAGTGAGAAAAAAAAAAACGAGCAGGATATATTTTAGTTTTAACAGAAATCAAACCGATATTCAGAGGTAATATTTTTCGTTAAGAAAAACAACTGCATCACACTCAACTACCGTTCTCTCTCTTCTTGTCCCGCCCCATAGCAACCAATACACACTCCTGATTTGCTGGTACAGTACTCCCCTGACCTCACAACTCCCACCTAATAGGCTATTGTTAACTATCAGTAAATGTACTGTATTCAAGCCCCAAAAACACACAAGAGTATAGTGCTGCAGATCAGAGCCTCTCATGGCGCAGTTTCTAAAATGCCTTAAATCATTTAATAAAATATTGCAGCGTTTGTAAAGCATAGTATTATTAATAAAGGCCGCCCTCGTTTAAGGGCCGCAGTCATTTTGATCAATTTAAAATAAACGCAGCGGCGCCAAATTTAAGTAATACGGTAAATACAAATACAAATACAAGCATGTATTTTCACTACTGTTCCTTGTCACAGGTGGCCTTGTTGTGTCCCTTTTGTGGTATAAATCACTGGAACCCTTTGCAAGGCAGGTCTCAGTTGTTAGGGTGAGCGGTTCTTTAATGGACCCAGATTCAGTTACAATGAGTCTGCCCACTGATGATGTGCAAGAGAAAATAGGTTGGAAACCAAGTGATATGAAAAATAGTGAATTTTGGCCCACACCTGTATTCTGGATGGAGGGGGTACCTCCTAAAATTACCCTCTGTGAACAACATGAAATGCATCAAGGAAACAGCTATAAATCCAGGACTATTGTTAATGGTACAGAACTGACTCTGAGCAGAACAGTTGAAAACAATCCTTTTCTAATGTGTGGATGTGACAAGTGCAGAGATGGATCACCAATGACCAGGTCCAAACCTTGCCCTGCCTGTAGTCACTTAGTCAGACACTGTCAAATTCTGTTTGAATGAAATATCCTGAAGGGATGTCATTTTCACACTTGAATGTAGACCCACAGGATGGAAAGAGAAATGAATGTGTGGGTTGTGACAGTGGTCATCCAGTGACATGGGCTCATATGGGTAAGCTAACTATCACTATTACCTGCTGTATTATTGAATTGTGGTTTGTCAAACTTGTACTTTACTTGAACAAAAGTTATTGTATTTCTTGCTCTTATTGTATTACTTGTATTGTAACGCTTGATGTTTTTGCTTACGATTGTAAGTCGCCCTGGATAAGGGCGTCTGCTAAGAAATAAATAATAATAATAAATAATAGAATGCGAGGTGGGTGTTCCTGCCAAGTTGCCCACAAGTTGATGTACAGCATTGGGTGAAAAGGCCTGTCGTGGTGTTCACAAAACCGGTCCGAGCTGAGCCTGGCACAAAGTTCGAATCCTGCTGGGAACGCGCTGATTTGTTAGATATGAATTGCATGCTGTAAACTAACATGTATTGATTAAACTAATATGATATACTCTTTGTCAATAGTAATATTAATATTGTCTGTACTCTTTTTGAATAGGTCTGTATACCCAGTAGGAAATATTGTAAGTAGCTTTTGTGTACAGCTTGTGAGAAGGGGCCTGCTGAAGAGGTCGAGCTGACCTGTTCCTGGCAGGCTCTTATCAGATGAAAGCAACTCTTTGAATCAAGTGCCAAGCCTTGTGAGCACATTCCAGTTTGATGGGAAAAAAGGTAGTTAACATAGGTGTGCCAACCTCCAATTCCCCTGGCACTTCAAAAGGATACCAGGCCTCCCGTCCAAACATCAGGTAATAAGGACTGTATTTAGTTGTTAACTGCTTCTTTGTTCATAACCCAAACATAACAGCATCTAAATACAAGTCCAACTAATGTGCTCAATGCTCTATGGATTTAATGATAAAAATATTCAAATAATTTTACCTGTGTTCACAATAAACACTTTGCCTGTGTAAACCTGTTTATTTTCATGCTGCGTTACAATATACAGTATGCCAGTGCTGCTGATGCAGTCGGTGGGAAATCTGGGCTTGCTTGGTATTGCAAAAAACACTGCGAGATCTGTGTTGTTTTTTTTTCGCGCTCCATAAAACGATCCATTTTGTGTACAGTGTGCAATACGACATGAAACTTTCAGTGATTCATAAACATAAACTCACTCCTGATTGATTCCCTGCTTTAAGCAGGGTTCATTATTATTATTATTATTATTATTATTATTATTATTATTATTATTATTATTAATAATAATAATAATAATAATAATAATAATAATAATAATAATAATAATAATAATAATAATAATAGTTGAGAATTTGTAAGAATAACATTTAAACATTTCAAAATGATTATTATTATTATCATTATTACTAGAATTACAGTATTATTCAAAGGTTTTTTTTTTGGTCCTGCAGTTAAGCATGGACATCTTATGTTTATGTATGGAAATGTGTTTACCAGCGTTGCCAAACAAAATGAAAATACAAAGTATTTATTTTAAAAAAAAAAATTCTAAATTATGACATGTCTTGAATTTTTGGCAGACGTGATAGGGACATCTGAATCAGGTTTTGCAAACTGCCCGTGACTGGCAGCTGCAGACTCAGGTTTCGGTAGTTTTGTTGGTGAATTCCGTTTTTCTGTTTTGCAACAGCTATCATAAGAACATAAGAACATAAGAAAGTTTACAAACGAGAGGAGGCCATTCAGCCCATCTTGCTCGTTTGGTTGTTAGTAGCTTATTGATCCCAGAATCTCATCAAGCAGCTTCTTGAAGGATCCCAGGGTGTCAGCTTCAACAACATTACTGGAGAGTTGGTTCCAGACCCTCACAATTCTCTGTGTAAAAAAGTGCCTCCTATTTTCTGTTCTGAATGCTACTTTATCTAATCTCCATTTGTGACCCCTGGTCCTTGTTTCTTTTTTCAGGTCAAAGAAGTCCCCTGGGTTGACATTGTCTATACCTTTTAGGATTTTGAATGTTTGAATCAGATCACCGCGTAGTCTTCTTTGTTCAAGACTGAATAGATTCAATTCTTTTAGCCTGTCTACATACGACATGCCTTTTAAACCCGGGATAATTCTGGTTGCTCTTCTTTGCACTCTTTCTAGAGCAGCAATATCCTTTTTGTAACGAGGTGACCAGAACTGAACACAATATTTTAGGTGAGGTCTTACTAATGCATTGTAGAGTTTTAACATGACTTCCCTTGACGGCAACCAGGGAACATTAATAATGCTGATGATGTCATCAAAAAGAGGCGGATTTTCGTTCTTGAACAGCTGTATACCCATTCATAAAGTGCTTTGTGACAGTCGCCCGTATTCTCAGATCATTTTATAAGGTTCATTCATACCAGCTCCCATGGTTTATTTACCTGAAATAAACAACTCATATAAAAAACAAATATTTTATATAATGTATTGCTGATGGAGTGAAATTCAAACAAAACATACCTGTATTGATGTGTAAGTTGTTGAAGCCTTCACTGGCGGCCTCTTTCTCTGACACTCAGGACATTTGGATACCTAAAATTAAAAGTTACACATTGAAAATATCAATCAATCAATCAAATTGTATTTTATATAGCGCCTTTCAAGGTGGGCTACCTTCACAAAACGCTTAACATTAAAAATTCAAAATAATGCAAATACCTAAAAACATAATAATAATAAAAAAAAAACAATAACAAAACCTAAATAAGCATAATAAGGAAGAGTTAAAAAATACATTTTTCGTTGTGGTCTGGCTCTTCCTCTGTCCCTGTATTTCGTAATAATAATTTTGAAATATCAACTGTTTTGTACACTCAGTAGAAGGGCACATAAAACATCGTCCACTCGTGCCCTAAGGAATCTGGACAACCCTTAAGATGGCGAACATAGTACTTCTGCCCCTCAAGGGAAGGTAACGAGTTAGGAAGGGTAAGGTTTGGGACGCAGCCCAGGATTCATCATAACACCGACTCTTTTGTACGGCGGTATCGGCGCTATATTTCAGAGCGGTAGGTCCAGGGTTAAATTAAAATGCAAGCTACAGTATATCTGATCCAATACACCAACATGGAACAATTTGAACAATAATGATTACTATGCAACTGTTTAAACGTTAAAAAAAAAATCTATTATTTTACATACTGTTTGGTAAGTATGTCATGCAAGTTAACTGTAAAGTGAGAGCAGAGGTAATTCTACTACCACATATGTTAAAAGCAGTGTGGACACAAGAGTAAAACAAATAATACTGTTATCATTTGACAGAATACAGAACACAATATACCAAAAAAAAAACAACTTCCCAAATACAATGTTCAGTTCTCAAAAGAACACAATTAAAAACCAGGGACGAGGACACAACAATATTTCTTGCTACATAAAATAAAACAAAAAAAAACCGAACCGCTTACTGTTAAACACAACTCCACTATGCACATCACAAATTACTAAAACAAATCTTAGTAACAGCGGAGAACTATATATATATATATATATATATATATATATATATATATATATATATATATATATATATATATATATATATATATATACACACACAAAAGCATATGATTGTGTCACTATCGTCTTATCGACAGGAACAAAAACATCTTCTGATCCTCTTCATCGTATATTCTAATGTTCATAAAATACACGATGGCGGTTTTGTGGTCGTTGACGAAGATAAAAGTAATGGACTGTTCTGTTTCTTAGTGGTGGGGGAGGGGGGTTCACTTTGTCTAGACTCATACAGAAGGCAGCACGGAAAATCGATGCAATTTGAAGTTATTTCTGGTGGGGGATGCACTTCAGTAAGTGCTTGAAAAAAAGTGAGTGGACAGCGTTCACCTGCGTTCACCCTCTAGTCTAACCCTGGGTAGGTCCCGGTGTCGCGTCCCACCTCCGCCTGTTAGAAACTCCTGGCTGTGGGAACCACGGTACGTTACAATACTGTTGTGGTCTTCGTTTATTTCCTTCTGGTATTCTGCCTGACTGATCCCACACCTACCTAAAAGA
Source organism: Acipenser ruthenus (assembly GCF_902713425.1). Taxonomy (NCBI): domain Eukaryota; kingdom Metazoa; phylum Chordata; class Actinopteri; order Acipenseriformes; family Acipenseridae; genus Acipenser; species Acipenser ruthenus. Next base: position 69,875,931 of record NC_081192.1, read on the forward strand.
ACGAGTGCCTCTCCAGGGTGCTACATGTATATACTAAATTGTAATTTACCAAGTGTAAGCTTGCTACACATATACATAAACCATCAATACCGTGACGGCGTGGTTTGTGACCAATTAAAACTGTTCATCGGATCACAACGTTTTGGCACTAGTCTGACCCTTAGGTAAGCTTACACCTGGCATGATCACATTTACGTTATGTGGGAGGCTACTGTATTAACACGTGGGACAAACAAAACTCCTCCTGAGTCATTGATGACTACAGTATTTAAATAAATCTACAGACAGTGTGTTGCTGGAACTTGCATAAACGAACCAACAGCAATGCAGAGCTCCTGGCTTTTGTTTCAAGTGGGGGTAAGAACGATTTTCCTTATAATGATAGTGTAAGTGATTTTGTTTGTGATACTGAAGTAATCTTTAAGTATAATATCTGCACTGGATTATTAAAGCCTGCTTTAGGTAACTGAAGTAATCTCTAAAACCAAACATTGTAGATTAATGAAGATGGTCAGAGCTGGAAATGCTTTTTTTATGTGGTCATTCTAATTCAATAGGCTTTAATCCTGGTGGTAGAACTGACTATGCTGGTTTGAAAAAAAAAAAAAAACTGTGAATTTAAAAGTTCTTTCTCTGTAGAATTAAATCATGGAACAACAAACCCATTCACACAGGGCACAGAAACCGTTACCTTTAAGTGTGTTTGCTCTAACCACCTAAAAATACCAAAACATGTCCCATGTGCAGAAAGGAGAATTTAAAGCTTCAGATAGGATACTAATACCTGCAACACAGAATGAGTGACTCTGTGGTAGTAGGTACTGTAATAGTGGTGCCTAGTAAAGCAAGACCCTCATCTCAAAATGTAAAACACATGTTCTTGGTTTAAAAAAGTGGGACTTCCAAAGATTTATTTCCAGTGTTTGTTGCTAACTGCTGGGAGTCACTTGCTCCTCAGCCCGCACCCAGAGTACTTTTACTTTGATATGATTTCTCCATTTGTTACAGGTGGCAATCCTTTCATTAGCTGAGACCAAGGAAATGGCACCACTGGAGGATATGTCTGAATGCAGGCATGAAATTCCACACCACATATTAGAAAAAAGGTTAAAGACAAACCGAAATCCAGTACCGTGGGGAACCAGACCAGCTAAAAAACAATGTCCAGAGTGGTCTCCAAGCCTGCTGGCTAGTTCAAATGTGCGCGACAGGTCTCTTTCGCCATGGTCATACAGGTAGGCAAATTTGGGGGTATTTTGTCCCACAATCATGTTCAGTTATACACTTGACGTCTGTTTTACAGTATTCTGCAGTAGCTCTGCACACTTGCTGTGTTTGATGTTTTTTTGATGTTCACGTTTTCATTTTTTACTTGCGTATTACCTGCCTTATTCATGAAATACAGGAATTGCTGATCATGTGCAAGACTTTGCAACCATCAGTGCCTATACCTGCCAAAACCATCAAAGATGGTTCTGCAAAACTGCCACACTTTGCTGTGACTATTAACAAAAACAAAAAATAGTAGACCTCACAGACTTGAACTTAAAGTTTTCAAGGTCTAGAATTCCCTAACTTGGAGTTTTGCACATACAAGTTCACTTCTGCAATGCTAGTGTAGTGCCCGGGTACTGTAAAAAGTGGACCAGTACTGTCCCCTAGTGGAGATAAAAAACATGTAGGACTGTTATTTGTGCTGTTGTGCATTGGGAACACTGCACAATTACAAAGTCATTTTCTTTGACACGGAGAAAATGAATCCATTAGTTTCTGCTTGTTTTTTTTTTAAATGTATTTATTAAATAAAGATTGGTATCACTAAAATATTTTCCATTAGTTTCTGCTTTTTTAATGTATTTATTAAATAAGGATTGGTATCACTAAAATATTTTGTTTTAAAAAGGTTTTGACTGACGTACTATTGGATACAATTTGTGTAGTCTCAGAAACAGCTGCAGTCTATTTTTACTCTATTTCCTTTTTTGTGATGTGCTTAGGAAACAACTTTTGAACCTTCTGAGTAGTTTTATGACATGCAGTTTTATTCATTTTACAAAATGGTTCAAATTGCCCACTGGAGTAAAACAATAAGCATATCTGGGCCAGTTGTTTTTCCAGACAGTGGGGTAGATGTAAGTATAGGTGCAGTGCAAATAATAGTGGATGCAAAATTCAAATTCCATTCTGGCGAGGCAATTATTTTGCACTGCGCCCTATGTACGCTAATGCAAATTACTCACAAATAATGATAACGAAGGTCTCAATGAGTGCATCAGTCTATTTAGCGGCTGCACTTGCAGCCCAGAGTTGATGGCGGTAAGAGTACAGAGGGCAGTAGGCGCTGTATGACATTTGTGGAGCATGAAAATACAAACCAAAAAAGAAATGTCAGAGGAAGGGCAGAAAAGTCCTCTTGGTGCACGGAAAAGAAAATAAACGTTTTCTGAGAAGGAGCTGAGAGTCCTTATGCTTCTCAACAAACTTATAACTGATACTAATCTTGATCTTCTCTGTCTAGCAGAAATCTGGCACTCTGTAAATGATAAGCACTCGCTACATCTATCCACCCCAAATGGCTACTCGCTCTTTGACAAGCCACGCCTCACTGATAGAGGTGGGGGCACTGCTGTTATTGCTAACTCTGTGCTTGCTGCCTCAACTCTGTCTATGCCAGTCTTCTCTTCATTTGAGCATCTCGCTGTCAAGCTCCCCTCTCCCATGCTGTTATCTACTGTCCATCAAAGAATAACTCTGCTTTTATTGCGGAGTTCTCGCAATTCCTCTCCCTAATCTGCACTTCAACTGACAAAATTCTACTCCGAAGTGATTTCAACATCCATGTCGATTTGCCTTATTCCTTTCTAGTGACCGACTTTTTCAAGCTCCTGAACTGTCTTGGACTCTCTCAATCTGTCAATGTTCTCACTCACACCCGTGGACACACCCTCGATCTGCCAGGGGTCTTGATATCTCCAATCTCTGTCACGGATATCTCTCTCTCTCTGACCATTTCTTAATCACTGCCAATATTAATCTTCCTGCACTTTCAGCAACTACTGATACTGTTATTTCCTTCCATCCCAAAAATCTGCTAAATCCTATAATACTCTCGGAATGTGTCTCTTCTTCCCCTCTGACTGGTACTCTTCCATCTTTGGTCGATGATGCGGTGACCCTCTACAACACCACCCTTACTCAGATCATCGACACAGTTACCCCGCTTACAACCAAAATAGTGAAGAAACATCGAAACTGTCCATGGTATACCCTTGAACTTCGACTGCTTAAATCTGCCTTCCGCAAGTCTGAGCGCAAATGGAGGTCGTCTGGACTAACAATTCACTGAGAGATCTGGTCCGATCACTTCAGTAGCTACAGACGTGCGCTCGCTGCTGCCAGGGTGAAGTACTTCTCAGAACTGATATCTCTGGGACACGGTAAACCAAATATTCTCTTAAAAACCATTGACCAAATCCTGCATCCAGCCATCGATAAATCCACCTCCCATTCATCCTCCTCTCTTACCCGCAATGATTTCTCCTCTATCTTTCGGAACAAAATCAACACCATTTATTCTACGCTCTCCTGCCACAAACCCAGTATAATAGTTGACCACCTTGACTCTCCTCCGATTGCCCCTCTTCCTCTCGCTTCCTTCTCGCCTCTCTCCATTACTGATGTCTCCAGCCTATTGTGCAGCTCCCACAATTGCTCGCTTCAAATCAACTCTCAAGACCCACTTGCTCTCTCTTGCTTTAATTCTCTCTAAGGCTGGTATCTGTTATTAGCTGTTGTCTAAATTGCTATTTCAGGTTTTTTTTACTCCATTTTATCTGTATGATTCTGCTTGACACGTGCATCCGCAATGTTTAGAATTCACATCGTAGCCTTTTATTTAATGTATTATGCCTGTATTTAATGTGTTTGCATTGTTTTGTAATGTTGTATTTAATGTAATATGCCCTGTATTTCACTGTATTGAATATATTATGCATTGTTCCTCACTATCTTGTAAAGCGGTTTGTGATGGTGGTCCACTATGAAAGGCGCTATATAAAATAAATATTGATTGATGAAGATTGCATCACCTAACATTTTACAGATGTACTCTGTGGAAATAACACTTTATTTTAGTGCTGTTTGATAAAGTTCCAGTTTGGTAAAGCGTAAAAATAAAGAGAAATTACAATATACTGTTTAAGATTGCCCCAGATAGATTATACATAATGGACAACAGAATTCTTTAAAACAAAAAAACAGTGACCACTACCTACAGTACCGCTGTTGTGGCATGGAGGCAATATGGGCTTGCATATTTTCTATCTAGATTTCATGCTGCCATACCCAAATCAAGTCACCTACACTTGTTTATATATTTTTTTTATAAAACTTCAGTTTGTTGAGGAGGTAAAATGTCCTTTAAAATTAAACAAAGAATATACAGATTGTTTACAAAACTGGAGCTTCTTGTTACCTAATAACTTCCTGTACTGTAAGTTCAGAACATTAAGTGATAAGGTACCAGGAAGCAGCTATGTAAACCTTTAATCTATCGTGCTGTATTAAAAAAATAAAAAAATAAATAAATTAACAAGCTAGGGAGTTTATGGATGGTATAAGGTTACGTTGGATTACACTTGTGCTTACCTATTATTTTTATTAACAGGTTAAATGTGGAGCCTGGTCGCTTTCCTGAATGCATTTTGGAAGCATATTGCCTGTGTGATGGGTGTCTGGATTTGAGGCATCTCAAACTTATCTTTAATGTAATTTCTCTTCCTGTGACAAGAACGGAGAAGGTTTATCGCATCGAACCCTGTGGAAACGGGAAGTTCAAGTATGTGCCAGAATGGATCGAAGTAGCAGTAGCTTGTACATGCGTTGCACCAAAACATATTACAAGTTGAATATGAACCACTTAAATGAAACACTGTAAAGCCACTACATTCTCTATAGTGATGACATTTGCAAGTATGCAATATCCAATACTTTATGTGGTGGGAAGGAATCTTTGAACCCCATCACCTCCAAACCAGTAAAATGTCCTAATCGATCCTTGGCACATGCATGCTTATCATGGGATAATGAAGCAATATTAACATCAAAGTACTTGCATGGTAATTAATGGCTAAAGATAAAATAAAATATTAAATAAAAATATACAAAACAATCAAATTAGTTGATAACACTAAAGCTAAAGTGATAACAGATTTTTTTACCTGGAGATTCTTTCTTACGGTATGTGTTTTCTATGGATTGGTCAAACGTTTTTCAAGAAATATTTGTGACTTAATACAGACAAAATGATGACAAAGTATTTGACAAATGTTTCGGATAGTGCGGCTGTTGAAGATGATAGAGGGTGGGCCTGTGTATATATAGTTTACAATTCTGATCATTTGAATTGGCTGATGCTAAGAGGTTACCACTCCTTTTACTGGTTAAAGTATATGAGGAACACAGTGAACACTACAGTATAGATCCCATTGAAAAGGTTCTCAAGGTTTCACGGCACTTGTACAATAGAAATATATATTGAAAACAAAAAATTGTGAGACATTATTTTTGTGAAATGTATGTTTTACATCTGGTTTTCTTCAGCGAAGGGTTTATTATTGTTGTTTTGCAATTCAGTTATTTTATATAATTTTTTTATAAATATACCTGCACAATAAAATGTCTTTTACATATAGTAATTTTCTTATAATAGTTAAGTGAGCACTAGCAACAGTGTCTGCACTGTGTTGAGAACAAGTGTCTTTAATTTGTATTCATAATGATGGTACTATTACATGATAGCTTTCAGGATGTTACTACAATCGATTTATTAAAACACAAATAGCTTCAAATGCAATTTTAATTGTATGTATACCTCTATTTTACTTGCTTATTTGAGTTATGTTGCTATAATATTTAATTTTCTCTGTTACTTAATACCTTGTTGTTTGCCTATTTTGTTCCTGACCTTTCACCTGTTTTTGGCTCCATGTGCTTCATGGACAGTACAAAAGTGATTGGCATCAACAGTTAAAGATACAACTGAAACTGTGAACATTCATCATTTTTTCAAATTGTATTACATTTTGTAAATACATTAATTCTGCCTCAATTAAAACACAAATATGCAGAGTGATCCTCTTTTTTTTTAACTTGATCGACTGAATGATGGCACTGTTCTTTTTCATACATTGCACATAAAATAAATACTCCATAAAAGATCAGCGAGTGCTGTCCTTTTTGGACTTATGAGGATGGCTGTATAAATCCACATTTGTTGAATAATTACGGTACTCTCCTCTTTATCTCAGTCATGAGTGTGGCAATGCATTTTAATGAAATCTTGCTCCCCATATGCCTTTGCATGCAAAATATAAACATATAACTGTTATCAGCAATGCATGCCTCTTCTATCAATGTCTAAATAGACCGTTTGTCCCTCCAATACCCTCACGAAACCTGACATTGTGTAAACAAATCCTAACGGGACAAAAAGCTCTACTCAGATGTTAAAAATAAATGCCTTTGCAAGCACTTCAATCTCCTTGTCCAATGGCCCAAAAATAGCTCTCACTCGAGTCCATGTGTAACATGCATAATCAATTCAAAACCTTAAATTCCAATTTGCTCCAGCTTTGGTGGCGTCTCCTGAATTACTAAACTGTATTTACTGTACATGAACGAACACTTACTTAGAAATCTATTGTACAAGTAGTAAAGCACAATTACAGATATGTTTTTTTCCCCATTTCTCTACTTAAATGCTTTCCTGTAAGAAATACAAAAGAACAGTAAAAATATAAACATTGAAAGTTATATAAAAGCTATAAAAATTTAAACATTGAAAGTCTAACTGTCTATGCGTCTATCTGTTTATATATATATATAATTGTAGTGAGCATGGGAGTAATGGACACACACACCAGCTATTTTATATAGGCAGCTGTGTGGTCCAGTGGTTAAAGAAAAGGGCTTGTAACCAGAAGGTCCCCGGTTCAAATCCCCCCTCAGCCACTGACTCATTGTGTGACCCTGAGCAAGTCACTTAACCTCCTTGTGCTCCATCTTTCGGGTGAGACGTAATTGTAAGTTACTCTGCAGCTGATGCATAGTTCACACACCCTAGTCTCTGTAATTTGCTAAATAAACAAATAATAATAAATAATTTTAGGTACAATGCACTTTTATTGGCAGCTAGCACCATCCACACACTCACAGACAGTTCCTACCCACCCTGGAGCACTACACCGCCTCCCAGGGTGACACACTCAAACAAAGACAAACACAGGAAGCGTTCAACAATTTCAAGACTGTACAAGACAACAATAAATACAATCACAAACAGTAACCAAAACAGTGAAATAACAACACAATGAACATTTCCCAGTGCTCTCTGTTCCTAATTACATGGCCAGACAAAGAGTGGAGGAGGAGACATCCCTAAATATTTAAACGTCATCTTTTCTGAGCCTGTCTGACACACAATGTATGCCGCAATTTCACCTCTACAGACAGTCACAATTAGCGAAGCATTAATACTGTGACAGGGTAGCCGGGGCGGTGATGTCAGACCAGGTAATAATTGCAGCACAAACAGGTAGTTTCTCGGGTGAAAGCACGGTTGTGCTGTTTTTATTAAACAAAAATATTTAAACAGAAAACACTGCTCACAGAGCAAAATAAAAATGGTAAACAAAACAAATCACAAACACCTAAAAACAAAACAATTCCTGTAGGCTACTCTAGTTTTATTTTTAGTTTCGTTTTTTATTTTGATATTCTCCCGTCTTGCTCTCGCACACGTTCCTTCTCCGAACACTCCACCCAGAACACAGACAGCAACAGGCTTTTATACATGTGACCATCTCTGGATTAACAATCAATTAATCAGTCCAGAGATGGTCACATTCTGCACGAGTTTTGGTGCATGGGGCTTCAACCCCATTGATGCTGCCAAACTATAACACATGGCTTTTTCGCCATCACTTTTATAAATAAATAACTCATAACAAAAATACAAAACAAATACAAAATATGCACAGGGGCAGGAAGTACCCTGTTCTAAAATAAACAAACAATACATTTGAAATCATAATCCAATAAAATGCAACACATTTAAATCAGCAGGGCTTTGCCCTACCCCTTCTCATATGTGTAGGGCTTTTCCTCCACCCTGCCACAAATACCTTCAATAATAGATGTCTGTCGTGAAGTCTTGGGTGATAGGGTTGCCAAAAAAGTGAGTTGCATTCCTTTGTCAAATGATAGTCTCACGTAGAATCACTGATATTGCAGAAGATATTGAAGCCCAATTGATACAGAGAGTGAAAACATCAGGCTGGTTTGCAATTCAGTTGGATGACTTGACAGACATTTGTAATACTGTCATTCTTATTGTTTATGTGCACTACGCATATGAAGGTACATTTCACGAAGATCTACTCTGCTGTGAAGAACTGCGACAAAATACCTCCGGTGCTGAAATTCTTCGAGTGCTAAACGAGTATGTGACAGGACATGGACTCCAGTGGGACCTCTGCATGGGAATAACGAGTGTGACAGGACGTGGACTCCAGTGGGACCGTGTCACAAAGACGGCCGGAGTGGGTGGCGTCAGACCAGAAAGGAATACACAGACAGACGGTGGTGATGAGAAGCTGAGTGCAAATGGTAGCACTCAGCGTTTATTAACAAAGTAAAAGGTTTAAACAGAACACAACACAGGACACGGCACTTGTAGTCAAAATAAACAGACAAACAAAAACATACTAACACACAAAACAAGTGGACGAACGTTAACAAGTACCGTGCTGGCACTTCCAGCACGCTGTAGCAGTTGTTATCTTTTTAGTTTCTTTTTAGTTCTCCTCTTCTCTCTCCCGTTCTCCACTCACGAACACCCAACCCCGAGTGAGTGCTACGTGTCTCTATATATACTGTTGTGCTGGGATTCAATTACTAATTAATTATTCACTTGAATCCCAGCACGTGAATTCATTACGTGCAACCCCGTGCTCACATATTATTACATACTTTAAATGCAAGTGAAGTGATGTGCAATCCCGTGCCTAAATATAATTATACAATTTAAATACCACATGAAACACAGACCCGTTTATATCCCGTGTACCAATCTCTATACACCAACATTAACACACGCAACATACAACACATAACACGCAAATGCACACAGGGGCGGGGCACATTGCCACAGACCGTTACAATGGCTCATTGTGACAGAGAATGAATGAATCCTAGTCAACAATCTCCCTCCCGACCTATGAGGACACTGTATAACCGGAGCAGAGTGCCCCGTAATGGATGGTTTGGTAGTTCATTCCAGGGTCAGTCGGAAGCGAGCCATCCAGGAAGGGGGCGGGGCCTTAAAGCGGTAGGTGATGTGTCAGTCACGGATTGGTGGAGACGTGATTGGCCGCGCCACCGAAAGAGGGTGTGACGGAAGTGGCCCCAGTGATCTGTTCCTTTGATGTGGTTATAAGATTTGACCAAAAAGGAAACTGACATAATTAATTATCGTGAGTGTTTCTTGTTTTGTTTGTTTGATGTGCTAACTGTTTGTCATTTGTCTTTGTAAAACGGCTAAGCAGTAGCCGGGAGATGTCGCTACAAGCCAGCAGTAAACCTAGACTACACTGCATCACTTATTCACAAACTGTTTGTCTTTCACCACACCTGCACAAGAACACTCAGTATCGGGAGAAGTGACCGTGTCTGTGTTGTGTGTTAATTAAAGTGTCTTATTGTTTTTGGGACTGTAAACCCTTGTTTTGCACAGAGCGATACACATGACTGTGTTGCGCCCGTGTTTATCATTTAAGTGTTGTTGACATGCAACCCAGCTGAATAAAGGAGCTGTTTTATTGAACTTTAACTGTCTGTGTGTGTTATTGCACTGCACCAACTACACCTGTGTATTACCAACCACACATTCACACGTGGTGTCAGAACAGGGAGATGGACGTCACTGCACTATCTGCGCTGCTGCAAGTGCTGGATGACAGACGAGAGGTTGCAGAGAGAGAGAGAGAGAGAGAGGAGAGATACACGGCTCTGATTGAGAGGGTCGGTATCAGCAACAGCACACCAGCGGGACCCGTGATGGCAATACCCATGGCACGGGTGCAGAAAATGACGGTGGAGGAAGACCCGGAGGCATACCTGGTGGCGTTTGAGCGACAGGCTACCACTGCGTCATGGCCGTAGCAGTACTGGGCTAGCCAACTGAGCTCCGGGCTAATTGGGGAAGCCCAAGCAGCCTATCAGGCCATGACCAATGCCGCCTGTACGGGTTGGTGAAGCAGGTCATCCTCCGACGTCTGAACATCACGGGGGAAACTCATCGCTTCAGTGAGTACCAGAGACTGCAAGATACCCGCCCCAGGATGGCCGCCCAGCGATTGTGCGAACACATGACTCACTGGCTAAACCCCATCGAGTGTGAGAGGAGCATAAGGATATTAATGAATGTGCACAGTGTCAAAAAAATCTGTACACATGATCAAGTACTGATATTGGTTAAAGAAGTTATAGGGCACTGTGACAGAGACAGAATGATTCTTGGTGGTAAATCTCCCTCCCAACCTGTGAGGGAGCTGTTTAAAGGGAACTGAAACAGTCTGGCCATCGAGTCATGTTTGCTGGAAAAGCATATTTGTGTTTGACTGGGGCTGTAGCCAAACTGAGGTGCAACCATTTATGAAAGCTGACAGTGTATGGAACCTGCAGTAAGGTCCATGCTTTTTCTCTCTGTTCCAGTATAGGCGGCGCCACCAGGAGGAGCTGGACCAGCCAGGGACAGCCGTGACAACAGGAAGTAGAGCCATTCAGAAGCAGATAAGTGGACCCGTGGAATAAAAGCAAGCCAGCCAGGAGACAGGGATGTGAAAAGGATTCTGGGCGTGTGGAACCTACTCTTGCAGTGGAGGGGCCCCCTGGTGGGACCAGGATTCAAGCTCAAATGCGACCGGGACCGAGTAGTGCTGCTAAGACTATTTTGGGGTACTGGGGCCTGTGTTTAAGGGGAGCATTGTGTGATAGTTATATGGTATTGTGTGTTTATAGTTTTATAGGGTTTTAGTGAAACCAGTGCACTGGTTAAAAACACATTTTTGTACTATTTTAGTGGTGATTTTTATAGTATTGATGGGGGAACTGTTTTAAAAAAATAATTTTTTTTTATTATTTATTAAAACCAACCTCGGGTGAACAGGACTGATCAAATCGTCTCTCGTGTTCCCCTACAATACCAATAAAAGCATTTAGAAACAGGGGAAATCGGCACGCTAATAAAGGGAGAGAGATCGATTCTCTTGTTTTAAATCTTACCGTCAATAGTAGCAGGGAGACACCACTAAACAAATACCCTTTATTGAAGCTAAATAAATTAAACGACGAAAACGCTGCCTGTGTGTTTACATTGGTTACAGCGCTGTCAACGGCATGCGACTGCACACTGTAGTGTCATCTGATTGGCAGTCTATATACACATGTCTATGGTCCAATCTAATCCTATATCTATGGCAACCACTCTTGTCTGGCGCTGCACAGAGACGCTCGCTTACCACGCCCACCTTTAAGACGTGTAGGGACATGACGTCACCCTAACTTTCATTCGCTTGAGAAAGATGGCCGATGACACAGTGTCAGCGGACAGCGGGTAAGTGTAGCTCATTATTGTAAACAAATATGAACCGTATATGATTGTGTACCAAACGTAAGTACCGGTGAGTGGACATACTGAAACCGACACAGAGAAAGCACATTGCAGAAGTAGGCGAGATGAGTGCATCAGATTTTTGTTTATTTACAAATCATTGAAACGGGTTGTGCGGCCGCATTACGGCTGACTGAAACTGTTTTTTTTTTTTTTTTTTTTAACAACACAACTTGACAATAATGATGATTATGATAATAATACAGTTTGTGCATTGTATTTAATTATTTACGGTTTAGATTTATAAATTGCACCTTAGTGATTTTAACGTTGTTGTTTTTTTTATTTTTTATGGCGACTATTTCATTTTTATTTTTTTGCACAGGAAACACTTTTTGAGATTGTCAAATATTCGTTACATCTGTCCGGTTAATTATTGCAAGTGTCCTGAGGTCATCAGATGATTCTTAATGGTTAGGTATTGTGTTTGCGGTTAGGTTTTGGGGCAGCGGTTGCTTAAGGTTAGGGTTGGGGTTGAGTTAGGGACAGGGTGGCTTGATTTTGTAGAGTTGTCGAGCTGTGCAAGTAAGGTGGGAGTGCTTGGCAAATGCCCTAGAATCATCTGATGCTCTCAGGACACTTTCAGAGGATATTCCTTTAGGCTGCATGTAATTACAAGACCACACGTGCATCTCCAAATAAAGACAACACATCACACAGTTGCAAATACATTGACTGGAGCTTGTTTTGTCTATTTTATTAATGTCAGCATAACAAATTAAGTAGCTGTGTGTTTTTCTGGGGTCTGATGTTTGCATGGACCATCATTTATTAGTTTGCTATGTATTACACCTGGCCCCATCTAAGCGGGACGTTTATTATGTTTCTAGTTACCCCACTGTAACTTACATTGTTAATATACATAGAATACTCAATACAGGTATTTAAATTCAAGCATTGTTGTAATTTTAAAATAATATTTTATATTTAACTATCCTGCTACACATTTGATTTTACCTTGGTACACCTCAAGAATTTAACCTGGGGTGACATCTTTTAAAATAAATAACTAAATAAAGGTTTGTAGTTTTATATTGGTTCCATATATTGTCAACCCTACGGTTTAAAGTACTTGGAGATTAATCTTATAGAAATGTAGGTTACCATGGTAAGAGAGGCATTGGCAGAAGTTGTTTGTGACTTAATGGGTTGGATTATTTGCAATCTCCTCCAGTACAGTGGATAAAAGTACACTATGAGGCTGAATTATGAAATGTGCATAACTTAATCTCTATACACTGTATCATTTTGATGTACTTCCATAATGTACGTCCATATCTAGGGCCCTATGAAATCCGTTTTCTTATTTTAAATTTTCAGATTTATTTTTTCCTGATTTCTGATTTTAATTTTTTTTTTTTTATAGTTTTTCTTATAACTATAACATTTCAAATTAGATTTAATGTTTTCATTAATAATTAATGACAAACAATGTAAATAAAAGCCTAAATATTTTGATTTATTCTAATTTAATAAAATGGCACTTAGTAATATCTCCCTGAGAACTTTGGAGAAAAAATTCAGCAACTAGTCACAACATTCTACAGTAGTCATTATAGTACTATCTGCTCAGAATAACTTGTAGGTAGTCGATTTCCCCCCAAAGCTATAACGGTAGCTAGGAAGTGAAGTGGCACAAGAGGCAACGCTTTTTTACAGTTAAAATCACGGTCGTGTACGGCCTCTGAGAGGTGCAAAAATAGTTTTTTCATGCATTCCCATGACGTGTGTTTCTTGAAGCCTCTTGTCATACAAACACTGTGCTATGTCATACATATATATATATTTTGTTTGTTTGAACTGATTTTGTGGTAATGTCCTTGGGTGCCTAATTACTTTGTTTTTCTCTGAATTCCGCGATTCCGTCCATGTTCTCCGAAACGCGGATTTCATAGGATCCTACATATCCATTGCCAAACATGCATTGGTCAAAATGTGCCCCTTTCTATGGTATTTCCAAATAAATTAATTCTGAACTTCTAAGACAAAACCATTTAGCAACGTGTAGATGCTGCTTATAATTTTCAAAAATGACAAATCAAATGGTGAACAGGGGCTGTTAATGGAGGCTGCATATATATTTCATATTTCAGCCTCATGCTGTACATTTGGTTATACATTTATGTAGAATCCTCTTACGACATGTCATTGTTAAATTGTGCAACTATCCCCATACTTAAGACCATTCATAAGTTAAAACCATTATAAACTTGCCTTTTTCATACTGCTTGCACTTGCATGGGTTCAGCAAAAACTCCATATCCCTGAAAATAAGACAGCTATGAAAAGGCTGACTCTGGTGATAATAATATGATTGACTAATAGACAAGCCTGATAATTTAATCACATTATAAGATGGTGTCCCTGGAGCCGTCTGCTGATTTGGCGTATGTCTTATTTTTTCATTATACAAAAAAAGAATAAAATAAATCCAGCTAGTCTCCCAGTCAGTAATAGGTCAATGTTCTATTTTCTATAATGCAAGTTGTGAAATCGAGCCTCAAGGAATTTAAAGCATTAGAAAAAAGGAACCTCACTGGAGCAGCTTGCTTTGATTCCTTCTGTTGACAGACAAAAATGTCACCTTGTGAAAGTCAAATGTTTACTGATCAGGGCTCTCCAAAACTTTTTTCCATTGAGGGTCCAGGAGTCTCAACTAAAAAGGTCGCAGAGGAAGTTTTGGGGGTCCCAATAAGTAGGGTTACCAGATTTGCGTTGAAAAACTAGGACAAATGTGTTTGTTTTATTCTAGACCTTTCTGCTGTGTTTCAGCCACTCATTATAATTATTTTCTTTATTTTAAGTTTTTGGGGCATTTTGTTAATGGCACGTGTGCAACACAATTTTACACAACAGTACTCACACACACATGGTCACCATCACTTTTTTTTTTTTTAACAGACTGATGTCATAGCGCATTTATAAATATTGACACATTTTTTTAAAGGGAGAGGCAGCAATTATTACGCACAGTAGAAATCCATGTGCTTGAAAGGGTAGTGGTTGTTGTTGTTGTTGTTTTTTTTTCACCGATGCGACTTAACCACGCAAATCACATAATCATGTTATTGTTTGGATCCAAACACTTCCTAATACAGGCGTCTGTAGTTACTGTAGCTGAAAGGGCACTGCGGACATAATGGCTGTGAATAGTCAGACATACATTTTCAGGGACATTGTGGCAATTGAGAAGGGCACCCACGCAATTGCTGCATGGTCGGCATTAATTTCGAGCCCTGTACATATACAGGGTTAGAGATTAACTTTTTGAGGAGGTAGCCATTTTAAACCTGAAAATAATTGCAATAAATATGATAAATAAAGCGTGTGAACAAAATAATTGAAGCAAATTGATTTTTGTTTTATTCTGACAAAAAAAAAAGCATTGTTTGCATCAGTAGGGGAAAATGTCACAAGAAAAACATAGCACTTTGACCAAATATTAACTGTTTATATAATTATTATATCAATTTTTGTTACATGGAATTCTGGTATGAAATTTCAGTTCAGTCAGAAATGGACTCCACATCTGTATCTTCAAAACTGTGAGGAACGGGAGACTGTTCTTTGGCCACGTGTTAAAGTAGGACACCTGGTCCTTACACTGCTACTGTACCAAAGATTGACTGCCTCTGTGGGGTCAAAATCTGTGATGCTGGGGCTGTGCCGGATGATACGGATCAAGTCAGTGACAACTGTGGAAGAAAGACGGGCCCTCCAGTCATTTTCCACTCTTTTCATTTCACTGAAACCCCGCTCGCATTCCACAGTTGCTACTGGCATAGTGAGCAGCAAGTCAGTAAGCAATAGCAAGTTGCTGCATGTGTCTTTGCACAGTCTGTGTATGTCTGGCCATGTCAGTCGACCTGTGTGACAGTCTTTGATTCTCTTGGACAGAATGGAATTCAGAATAACCCACTCATCCAACAAAAGGGTTGCATCTGCTCCAGCATGTCTCAGGGGCACCATGAAGTCTTTGGATGCAGCTTTGATTATTTAATCTCCAAAACCTGCAAAATATTCAGAGAAGCTTGTGTTAAAATTATGGTTAAAACCCTTAAAGTACGGCTAAGGAAGGGTCACATGTGCGCGATGAATCATTACCGTTTTGCTAATTTGCATCCGTTTTGCGTAGTAGTGGGTGATACCCTCAAAAAATATATCATGATATTTTAGATGTTCAAGAAGATGTATAATATATATATATATATATATATATATATATATATATATATATATATATATAATCACGACATATTTAGCATTTTGAGGAAGGTTTTTTTTTGTTGTGATTGTACATTAAAATATAAAATTAGAAGTACTTAAAAGCTGCTTTTATATAATACTACAGGGCCAAAACGCTTCTAATACTGTACATTTTAAATCTTTTGCAAAACATACAGGCATTCCTTTCTAAGATTTTTCACGTATTAAGGCTATGACTGAGAAAAAAAACCCACATTTTATCATAGTAAGTTACTTACTGTTTTAATACATTGCTGAGAAAAAGGAAAAGAAAATCTATCTGTTAATTATTTTTAAAACCTTTCCTTAGTCCTACCTTAAACAGCTACAATTGAGAATTTGTTATCATGCATGACACAAATATCTTGAAATTACATTCAAAATATTATGCAAGGGCAGTAAATGTAATGCAATAATTTCATATTGCTATACTGTAAGTGTAAATAAAACTGAATCACTTGCCCTGCAGGTTTACCTTGTCAGGCCAGATGTGCAAGTTCAGCAATCTGCTGATCTTGACAACTGTGTCATTCATTACAGCAAACCTTGCTTCCAAAGTAGTTTGTCAATGAACTTTGCCCTTAAAGACTGGAAATCACCTGTGCCTCCTGTCAGTACGTGACCATGGAAACTCTCAGACGAATCCCCAAATGCAGTTAACCTTGGTCCTGCTCTAAAATCAACCAACAGAAAACAAACACTATTCCATCTGTTTACATAAGAAGTGCTTCATGCATAGTATATACAGTATATATAGTGTAATGTTCAATCTAACTATTGGTATGATCAATAACTTCATTAAACACATACACTTAAGTAAATGTCTAGTCAGTGAGAATAGCATTTCATTTAATTTTCCGAATAGTTTACAACAACCCCACCTCATATTGTCATACCTGGACTTGTATTCATAGAACAGCAGTAGTTGCTGTCATGCAGTCCTGTAGTTCACCCAAAACAGCACCTCGTTTCTGCATCAAGCAGGATAGCTGAGACATGGTGAAGAATGTCCAACAGGAAATGTGCAAAGGTGACAATGCTGGCATTCTGAAGGGAATTCCAGAACCCAATGGCTTTGTTTGCATCTGAAGACGCATCTTGACCATTGGAGCTTTTTAGCTATTGATAAAATATTACATTAATCAACAAATCATGTAACAAATGTATTTTTTTTTAATTACAGTTGCTTATTTACAAGGTGTTGAAATGAAATAAAATATCAGTAATAGAACTGAAAAATGTATTTCAGATTTTAACCATATAAAACTTGTGTATTAAATGAGGTAGCACAAAATGATAAGGGGGGTGAAAAACTATTATAAGAGGCTTTTAATGGGAGCAGTGAGGTTCTTGGAAATTTGCTACCAGCATGTCAATTATTGGCTCAGTCTTTTTGATAAGGTCACTCTAAGATCATGCTTTGGCCTCAGTCTGTTCCAATACTACTTGTTCAAGAATGACAATGCTGGGAATCCAGGTTTACACAAGTTGGTGTTTCCAAACTGAAAAATAGTATTCATAGCGTTTTTAGCCAAGCATGAACAGTTTTCCTGATGTAGATGTGGAGATCCAGAACTTGGTGATTGTCTTTGCTTCAAAAAGCATTTTGCTGCTGCCATTAGCTTGCATTGATACTAAAGCTTCAATCTCAGCCAGACTTAAACGCAAGTCAGAGGATGTAGTGGCCAACAAGGGGAACATTACCCACTGAAACTTGCTAATGTTTTCAGGGTTGTCATGTGCTCCAGTCTGTCAAGTTTTACCTTTTCTGTAAGGAAATTCTAATTCCCTTCAAGAAAGGCAGAAAGTGTAGAAAACATGCCATATTCTCTCAGTACCAGTCTAGAATGCAGAAGTTGTGGGCGTGCCATAAACCCTTGAATGGAATCTTGGAGAACCAGAACATTGGACTCCCTGCCCTGAAGACCCAAGTTGAAGTCATTCAGTTTCCTGAATATGTCCAATAAATATGCAAACATTGACAGAAATACAATGGGTCACTGTTACAGCCAGTCGGTTTTTTTGCATGTGCAATAAAACCTGATTTACAACCCATCGGCACCATCTGTACAGATCCCTACACAGTCACGTAATTCCAACTGCTAGACCTTCAAGTTCGAATCCTCTAACCCTGAAAATGTCTTCTCCCTTAGTGGTCTTGTCCAAGCGGTCACAAAAAATAATTTTATCCTTGAATATCTCCATCACTCACACACCTAACAAACACCATTAATTGAGGCAGCCCAGATACACCTGTTGATTCATCCAACTGCAGAGTACAGACTGATGTCATAGCGCATTCATAAATATTGACACATGTTTTTAAAGGGAGAGACAGCAGTTATTACGCACAGTAGAAATCCATGTGCTTGAAAGGGTAGTGGTTGTTGTTGTTTTTTTTTCACCGATGCGACTTAACCACGCAAATCACATAATCATGTTATTGTTTGGATCCAAACACTTCCTAATACAGGCGTCTGTAGTTACTGTAGCTGAAAGGGCACTGCGGACATAATGGCTGTGAATAGTCAGACATACATTTTCAGGGACATTGTGGCAATTGAGAAGGGCACCCACGCAATTGCTGCATGGTCGGCATTAATTTCGAGCCCTGTACATATACAGGGTTAGAGATTAACTTTTTGAGGAGGTAGCCATTTTAAACCTGAAAATAATTGCAATAAATATGATAAATACAGCGTGTGAACAAAATAATTGAAGCAAATTGATTTTTGTTTTATTCTGACAAAACAAAAAAAAAACATTGTTTGCATCAGCAGGGGAAAATGTCACAAGAAAAACATAGCACTTTGACCAAATATTAACTGTTTATATAATTATTATATCAATTTTTGTTACTTGGAATTCTGGTATGAAATTTCAGTTCAGTCAGAAATGGACTCCACATCTGTATCTTCAAAACTGTGAGGAACGGGAAACTGTTCTTTGGCCACGTGTTAAAGTAGGACACCTGGTCCTTACACTGCTACTGTACCAAAGATTGACTGCCTCTGCGGGGTCAAAATCTGTGATGCTGGGGCTGTGCCGGATGATACGGATCAAGTCAGTGACAAATGTGGAAGAAAGACGGGACCTCCAGTCATTTTCCACTCTTTTCATTTCACTGAAACCCCGCTCGCATTCCACAGTTGCTACTGGCATAGTGAGCAGCAAGTCAGTAAGCAATAGCAAGTTGCTGCATGTGTCTTTGCACAGTCTGTGTATGTCTGGCCATGTCAGTCGACCTGTGTGACAGTCTTTGATTCTCTTGGACAGAATGGAATTCAGAATAACCCACTCATCCAACAAAAGGGTTGCATCTGCTCCAGCATGTCTCAGGGGCACCATGAAGTCTTTGGATGCAGCTTTGATTATTTAATCTCCAAAACCTGCAAAATATTCAGAGAAGCTTGAGTTAGAATTATGGTTAAAACCCTTAAGGTACAGCTAAGGAAGGGTCACATGTGCGCGATGAATCATTACCGTTTTGCTAATTTGCATCCGTTTTGCGTAGTAGTGGGTGATACCCTCAAAAAATATATCATGATATTTTAGATGTTCAAGAAGATGTACAATATATATATATATATATTATATATATATATATATATATATATATATATATATATATATATATATATATATATATCACGACATATTTAACATTTTGAGGAAGGTTTTTTTTTGTTGTGATTGTACATTAAAATATAAAATTAGAAGTACTTAAAAGCTGCTTTTATATAATACTACAGGGCCAAAACGCTTCTAATACTGTACGTTTTAAATCTTTTGCAAAACATACAGGCATTCCTTTCTAAGATTTTTCACGTATTAAGGCTATGACTGAGAAAAAAACCCCACATTTTATCATAGTAAGTTACTTACTGTTTTAATACATTGCTGAGAAAAAGGAAAAGAAAATCTATCTGTTAATTATTTTTAAAACCTTTCCTTAGTCCTACCTTAAACAGCTACAATTGAGAATTTGTTATCATGCATGACACAAATATATTGAAATTACATTCAAAATATTATGCAAGGGCAGTAAATGTAATGCAATCATTTCATATTGCTATACTGTAAGTGTAAATAAAACTGAATCACTTGCCCTGCAGGTTTACCTTGTCAGGCCAGGTGTGCAAGTTCAGCAATCTGCTGATTTTGACAACTGTGTCATTCATTACAGCAAACCTTGCTTCCAAAGTAGTTTGTCAATGAACTTTGCCCTTAAAGACTGGAAATCACCTGTGCCTCCTGTCAGTACGTGACCATGGAAACTCTCAGACGAATCCCCAAATGCAGTTAACCTTGGTCCTGCTCTAAAATCAACCAACAGAAAACAAACACTATTCCATCTGTTTACATAAGAAGTGCTTCATGCATAGTATATACAGTATATATAGTGTAATGTTCAATCTAACTATTGGTATGATCAATAACTTCATTAAACACATACACTTAAGTAAATGTCTAGTCAGTGAGAATAGCATTTCATTTAATTTTCCGAATAGTTTACAACAACCCCACCTCATATTGTCATACCTGAACTTGTACTCATAGAACAGCAGTAGTTGCTGTCATGCAGTCCTGTAGTTCACCCAAAACAGCACCCCGTTTCTGCATCAAGCAGGATAGCTGAGACATGGTGAAGAATGTCCAACAGGAAATGTGCAAAGGTGACAATGCTGGCATTCTGAAGGGAATTCCAGAACCCAATGGCTTTGTTTGCATCTGAAGACGCATCTTGACCATTGGAGCTTTTTAGCTATCGATAAAATATTACATTAATCAACAAATCATGTAACAAATGTATTTTTTTTTAATTACAGTTGCTTATTTACAAGCTGTTGAAATGAAATAAAATATCAGTAATAGAACTGAAAAATGTATTTCAGATTTTAACCATATCAAACTTGTGTATTAAATGAGGTAGCACAAAATGATAAGGGGGGTGAAAAACTATTATAAGAGGCTTTTAATGGGAGCAGTGAGGTTCTTGGAAATTTGCTACCAGCATGTCAATTATTGGCTCAGTCTTTTTGATAAGGTCACTCTAAGATCATGCTTTGGCCTCAGTCTGTTCCAATACTACTTGTTCAAGAATGACAATGCTGGGAATCCAGGTTTACACAAGTTGGTGTTTCCAAACTGAAAAATAGTATTCATAGCGTTTTTAGCCAAGCATGAACAGTTTTCCTGATGTAGATGTGGAGATCCAGAACTTGGTGATTGTCTTTGCTTCAAAAAGCATTTTGCTGCTGCCATTAGCTTGCATTGATACTAAAGCTTCAATCTCAGCCAGACTTAAACGCAAGTCAGAGGATGTAGTGGCCAACAAGGGGAACATTACCCACTGAAACTTGCTAATGTTTTCAGGGTTGTCATGTGCTCCAGTCTGTCAAGTTTTACCTTTTCTGTAAGGAAATTCTAATTCCCTTCAAGAAAGGCAGAAAGTGTAGGAAACATGCCATATTCTCTCAGTACCAGTCTAGAATGCAGAAGTTGTGGGCGTGCCATAAACCCTTGAATGGAATCTTGGAGAACCAGAACATTGGACTCCCTGCCCTGAAGACCCAAGTTAAAGTCATTCAGTTTCCTGAATATGTCCAATAAATATGCAAACATTGACAGAAATACAATGGGTCACTGTTACAGCCAGTCGGTTTTTTTGCATGTGCAATAAAACCTGATTTACAACCCATCGGCACCATCTGTACAGATCCCTACACAGTCACGTAATTCCAACTGCTAGACCTTCAAGTTCGAATCCTCTAACCCTGAAAATGTCTTCTCCCTTAGTGGTCTTGTCCAAGCGGTCACAAAAAATAATTTTATCCTTGAATATCTCCATCACTCACACACCTAACAAACACCATTAATTGAGGCAGTCCAGATACACCTGTTGATTCATCCAACATTTTTTGTTGTCTCGGTTTTCTCTACAACAGTTTTCTGACTCTCACAAGACATGTCCTGAATCCTTTTTCCTAGCGTATCATTAGACATTTCTTGGCAGCTTCTTCACCTGAAAGACTTTTCCAGATGTCTTTAACATAAGGCTTGAGAAGATCCTCTCCTGTAGTGTGAGTTTTCTTCTCCTTTGCAATCTGCAGGCTAACTTGGAAAGAGGCTTTTAAGGCACTCCAATTTCCTTGGAATGCCTGAAATAACAGATTAATAAGTAATATAGCACAATAAATGTATACCAATACAGCTCATGCCATTGTATCTTGGCATGTTTTAAAAAGAATACAGAAAAAAAATATATATATATACTGTATATAATTTATATTTTAGGGGTAATGTTCTATTAAAGATGTTCAGAAAAATATATAAAGGTAAACAACTTTTACCAAAAGAGTTATACATCTATTTAAAATTAAATATTTAAATATAATGTATCACTAGTCACTGGATTATTGAATGCAATAAAGGCTAAACATAAATCTGATCAAAGGTCTGTGCTTGTTCAAAGCACATGTGGCTTAGTAGTGAATTACAGGAATGTAAAATCTGTTTAATGTGGAATAATGGTGTAAAAGTTAGTTACAATTGAAAAAGCACCTGCTTTAAAAAAAAAGTTAACAAGAATAGAACATTGCTGATTAAGAGGAACACATACTGTGATGAGAGAGGAAAAGAATCAATACAGTACTGACCGAGTTTGTTTTCTTACTTATTATTACTACAGTAGTTAACTTCAACTCTTACATTGTGTTGTAGGGATTAAATTAAACTGACCCTTTGCTTTTTTGAAGTTGTAATACAATTCAAAATAAATGATTAAATGATTGAACACACTTTTGCGAATATTCAAATGTTGCTTGCAAGATAATTCATTTTTATTTTTTAAATGAAGTTGCATTTGGGAGAGGTACTTGCTGTAGGGGGTAGCTATTTGACTGAAAAGCACAGCGTAAAGGTATCTGTTATATTTTTGCAAATCTCTGAAATAAATGAATCTCGGATAATAATAAACAACAACCAGACACCTGTCTTTTTTTTTCTGGTTGCGACCTGAGCATGCCTGTGATTTCCATTAATTTATAAAGTGCAAGGGTTTTTTCTTAGGTCGGGACCCACAGTTTAAGAACCACTGCTATAGAGTAAAATAAATAAATGTAGTTATTTAAATCTCCCTACTACTAGCTAATCGTATTGAATATGTTTAAAAAAAGAGCTCCCCTCGAGTGAAGTTTGATATTAATTATGTTGATGCAGTTTTAAGAAATTTAACAAAAGCAGGACTTCCCACTTCTGTAGAGCTTAGTGTTCTGGCACGGACAGCCCCCTTGTCTGCAGGTCAGCAATTCTGAATGTTGTTCTTGTATACAGTTAACCCCGGCTAGCAGTTCATTTATGGCAATAAAAAACTGTGTATTTCTATATTTAGTTTGTTTTACCATTGATATCTTGCAAATAGTTTTGACCGTTTTCCATCCACTTCAAAAATAAAACATTGAATATTACAGGGCAGAGATGACTTGCATGGTCACGTATAACTGTTCAACTTCATTCATGAAATAAACACTTCTGCTTTCCCCGATTTAGTGAAATTAAATAGGCCTAACCTCCTCATAATTATTATTTCTTGGCAGACACCCTTACCTAGTAATGTGCATATGAACTTTACCTTAAAAGATGAAATTGAAAATCGAAAGCTTACCTAAAAAAAGCTGGATGAGTGGATTCATTCTTTTGATTTCTGCATCAGAAATCTTGAGCACGCAATGTGTTTGTATTGGTTTATAGCACTCTGACGTTGTTGTTTTTATTAAGTCAGCAATATGAAAGCCGTGCTCATGTTTATTTTCTTTGGGTACTTTTGGGCCTCAGAGTTTATTTGATAACGGTGTATTGTATAATAATGGTTATGATAATAATAATATCTGACGTCTGAAAAAACAAATGCAACACTTGCAGATAACTGATTATGCGCAGTGGATAGCCTAGTAGTATTGAGCACTAGTGCACGGTAAGGAAAAACTATGGTAAATGGTAATCATTTTTATATCTGTATGAAGTGTCTTATAGATGCAGCTATTTAAAAATGTGTTTTTGATATACAAGTAAACGGTACGAAATTGTTTTAAATAAGGCTGGTAAAAAAAAAAAAAAAGTATTGCGGTATATGGTTCCGCTGTTGTCAGGGGAAAATGAATCAATGGTAAAGGTCTGCATGTGTTTTGTGAACTTGTGTACCAGTGTCTTACAAAAGAGAAAAATAAAATTTGTACCTGCCAGAAACCAACAAACAAAAGCTTTAGTCTCTGTGTTCCGTGTATGAAGTGATCATTGCACTGTACACTGACAAACTCGTTGATTTTACTTTCACAGAATACAGTACTTTTTTTTGTCACCCTGTTAACAAGAGCTAAATATAGCGCTTGTCTGTGTCCTGTAATTAAAGCGTTTTTAAAACCCTGCATGCCATGTGTTTCATAATTTAGGGTAATTGAGTTAAACTGGATTTCATATAACATGTTGTCCGCTGGTGAAGTGAACGTTTAATCAGTGCATTTAAAATGCTAAAAATTATGCTTTCAGAAATTTTTCCTGGAGAATTGGATATTATTATTACATGGCACTGGTTCTAATGCATGGAAGTCGTGAAATCCATGCTCACCCTTAGTGATACAACAGCACAAATAAGCGATGTCAGTGAAGGGAAAGTTAAAGATAGATTTTCAGGCAAACTGGCTGAAGATTTACCCATGGCTGGAGTTTAATAACGATAGTGGTCAAATGAGTTGTTCGGTCAGCAGTGTGGGTGCTACCCGCTGTAACCTGTACAAACAACGCGACTTTGAAAAGAAAAAAACTCAAAATAGAAACTTCGTCAGGCAATGGAGAGTGCTCTGCATCACAGTGAACAGCTGGATGTACATAATGTTAGATGTTTACATTTGAGAGACTTTATATAGTTTCACAGTTGAAATTTACAGTTTTGTTATGGTGCATTGCTGGACACTTGGTACAGGAACAAAGGTATGCTTTTTTAAAGCATGCACATTCTAACCCATTTCGTGAAAGCACACGGTTTACTAGTTAAAAAGCAGAACTGCGTAAAGTATTGAGAAGGTATTACACAAAAATAAATGAAAACAGAAATCGATCCACTTCTCAATATCGTGTTTCGTTCACTATTATGTTATCTCTCCTACTTGTTTCATAAACGCAGAGAGCTGCTACTTGAATCATGTTATACATCGCTACTTGCTCGTTTTTGTGTGTGTTTTTTTGTCTTTTTTTTGGTGTAGGGATTTGAGCAAAACTAATAATTATCTACCTATTTGTGTGTTCATTTTTAGCATTGATGTTTTGAGGGGGAATAACACTGAATTACAAAACAGCAATGGTCATTGAAATGTCTAAATTAGCAATGTGTACACTGAAGACATGGAAGGAGTCAGAATGCGTATTGCACCATTGCTTTTTAAAGTATTGCAATTTTAAGCAAAGAATCGGATCTCCTTATAGCATATGTGTTCATAGAATATGTGATTATGTGTAACGTGGTATACGTTATATGAGTTTTTATTATTTTTTTACTAAGCTGTAAATTAAAAAAGGAAATTTTACATATAGGTGTACTTTATTTGAAGGATATTCATGTGTATGTGAAATAGCAGACAGCGAAGCATCAAAAAGAAATTAAATTGCAGCTGCTAAAGAAATGGCCTGAAAACCCTCTGCTGTTTGATATTTTTTTGTGAAATGCCTAAGTGATCCAAACACATTGAAGTGCAAACTGTACAAGTGGCTCTTAATATATGAAGGCACAACCAATTTCTGCAGTACTTGATGTAAGTTCACATTATTATTATTATTATTATTATTATTATTATTATTATTATTATTATTATTGGCGGGGAAGAATTGTTGTGCATCCGTTTCTTACCTGAACATCAGGTAAATCCTATAACATGTTGCTGCCACTTTAGACAGCTCTTCTTCCTTCTTTCTTTTTAAACATTTTTGAGTTAGCATGGAGCTCACAGATGGAAATATTGAGCTCAGTCTAACAGCATCCCTTCCTCTGTTTGCCTGTCATTAACCAATGATACAGCATGTCTGTCTTGTGGCTTCGTGCTGGGAGATGCACAGTAAAAAGAATGGCAACAATAATACATTATGATAATGATAATTCTCGCAGGACGAGATTAGACAGAATTCAGTTGAAATGTGACAGAACGGGCCAGCTGACGCTGAGCAAGTTTGTGAATAGGTTGCAGATCAGCTGTGCTGGTGCTGACGGACACCAGCGGCAATGTCGGGAAGGCATATAGGCAACTTTTGCTGTAATTTTATTATTTTTTTTAAATTTGACAAGCATTGTGGGAAGTGGCTTGGGCACTGCAGCAATTGCCGCCAGTATCGTTGGTAAGCACTGCACGCACAGAACTCAGCATGATTTTTCCTTTCAGGACTGTACCTGACAGGAGAGCCTATACAGATTACTTGTTGCTTTGATCTGCATATATTACTCGCTAATTTTTTGTATTACACCAATTAATACGATAATTATTGACGTTGTATTAGTTTTACTATTACACGTAACTTTTGGCACACGGCCTGTTTGTTATGTCCCACAGCTGACTTGTGCCCTCTGTGAAGCTGGCGGCTATACCCAGGGACCAAGCAACTTAAGTCAGCTGACTTGTGCTCTCCTTACAGGCTGCTTCACTCTGGCTAGAGTTAAAATAAAAAAAAAGTTTTTTTGTAACCCGGCTACAGCTCCGGCTGTTTCCCCAGTGTATGGATGCTGCACTGTATAGCCTGAATGACGTGGAGAAGCTGGGTTTGGCCCAATTTCCACCAGTAGAGGCTCCAGTTGCCGCTCTGGTACAGGCACCTAAACTAGCACTCCTGACCAAGGACGCTAGCTGCCCTAACAGTGTCGGGTCTCGGAAGTAATTCTGAAGCATGCGTATTCAGCCGGTGCATTTGCTGCAAGGCTCGGTAGCCTACCAGGCCTGTTTGTTGAAGTCTCTTTCTGAGAGTCACAGCCCCTCACCACAGCAGCTAGAGGAGCTGCGTTTGGTGAATAAAAACCTGCTGTGTGTTTCCAAACTGAACGGACAGGCTGTGGGAAGGAACCTGGCTGCTTTGACAACCGCAAGAAGGCAGCTTTGGCTTTCCCAGGCACGCCTGATAAAGCATCGCTGTTAGATGCCCCCATTACACCGGGGCATACATTTGGTCCTGCGATGGATGAGATGCCGCAGCACTTACCGCGCACGGGAGTCCACAAAGGAGCTGGTTCGTCTGCTTCCCAAGCAACCACCATCTCAGCTTAGACGTAGCAATCCAGTCATTCTGCAATCTTACCCTTGCGACGGCTTTTGTACTCTTACCCATACAGTAATGGTTACATTTCGTACTTGAAAGGGAATGTTACGTTATTATCATATGGTTCCCTGAAATAGAAATGTAACCATTAACCTTCAAGGTCACAGGCTTGAAGGAAAAATGACTCTGAGTTCTGTGTGTGCAGCCCTTTTATGCCCTTGTGGGCAGGCATGACTGTGTCACAGAGGCTCTGAGAGCAGCTATCCACCGTACGAGAGGGCAGAACAGCTGATCTTTCTAGTCAAAAGATAGAAACTAGATCCTGATGTTGTGATACAGCCGTACACATTTTTAACAGACAGTTTCAGATAGTTTGTATCAGATAGAAGTGAGATCACATTAAAATTAGCAAACGGTTTATTTTTTAAAATATGTATTTAAATAAGAATATAGTACTGTACAGAGTGCAGTGTAAGATACAAGCCACTCAAGGTCAGAGCAACCAGTTAGCCCACTCATGGCAGACAGTTCAAAGTGCTGGACACACCTCACACTCAAAGTCTGCTTAGGGAAATTTTGGCTGGCAATAATATTTAAAAAACTATAGTCATAAGCAAATTGAACTTTAAATGCGTTAGGATGTGTTTTACGCAAACATACAGGAACCTAATCAGTTAGTTAATTAGCAGTACAGAAGATTCCTGGAAACAGCAGCATAAGACAGGTACCTTATCAGACTAACAAAGTAATCTGATTTTATCAACTGAGTCAGCTCATTGTAAATAATTAGGTACAGGTACAGTAAGTTCTTTTTCATAGCACGTTTATTAGTTACAGTACAAAGAAATAATTGAACCCCTTTACAGCCAAGCGTTTTTGTCATAAATGTCTTTAAAGTGCTTTAAAAAAATGGATTTGAGACAGTAGACTGATTTTTTTTTTATAGTTTCAGATCCGTACCAGAACACACACTACATTTCCATCCTAACAAAATATAAATTTTTTGTAAGATCATAATATGTACAACAAAAAAAAAGTGTTTTACTTTTATTTTTTATATTCTACCTTGTAGGAGGTATTTTTCAACATTAGAATAAAATATATAATGTATTTTAATCAATTTTATATTACCTTAGGTACCCTGGGGTAAACTATAGAGATTTTTTTTTCTTCACAATTTAACCATAATAAATATTGAACCTATAGTTATTATACTCAATATAACCAGAATTACTGCATGGTTTAATAGTAACAACTGCAATGAAAATATCAACAGGTTGAGTAACAATACAAACATTAATTAATTCAATAATTAATATATACATTATAAAAATGTGCTTATTTACAAAACAAAAACCACCCCCTACTGCCTAATCATTCAACAAACACATGTCCATAGTTATTATAATACAGATTTACATGTGTAAATCAAAAAATACAAATAAAGAAGTACAAAGAAAATATGAATGATTTATATCTTCTCCTAAACCCCTTTCACACTGGCATGTTCTGCCCGGTGTCATGCGGGTCGGCTATGTGATTTCTCACTGCTTTTTGAAGCAGGGTCGACCTGGGTGACAGAAGCAAGTTCGCAATGTCCTGGAAGCAGCAAAGTTCACATGACCACCCTTTAATCTGTGCAGTTTCTCTAGTTTGAATTGCGGGCCAAATGCTGATTTAGAGCAAATGTTTCTTCATCCCTGCTGCAATCTGGCTCATGGTGTGTCTCAATCAAGAGAAATATGGCTAAACAGAATAAACAGAAATGCTCCTTGCAGAAGTGAAACCTTCATGCAGGCGTGGCTGTTTGTTACTTCGTCCGCTTGTGAATGCCCATTGTGCATTTTGTCTCACTCGACCCCAGTCAAAATATGTCAACCCACATCCTGAGGTGGGTCGCTGCTGACCTGGGTACGTGATTTCACACTATGTAGGATTGTGACCCAGGAGCCAGTTAGGAGTGCCAGTGTGAAAGGGGCTCTAGTTGCATTACGTTCTGTCTGTGTTTGACATGTGTGTGCCTGTGTGACAGGGTAGCTGAGGGTGACGTTCCCAGACCAGAAGCTGACAGACAACGCACAGGCAGGTACTCGGGTGAAAGGCGCGTTTTTGTGCCGTTTTTATTGCAGCAAAAATAAAAATAAATATTTTTACAAGAACAACAAGAACAAGTAAAATCTTGCACACAAAACTGACACTCAAAACAAAAATTGTTTTAGTTTTATTTTCGGTTTTGCCTTTGATTCTCCACTCGCTGTCGTTCTCCACTTCCTGAACACTCCATCCCGAACAGAGAAAACTGCAGGCTTTTATACTTGTGACCATCTCCGAATGAACTCTTAATTAGTCAATTTCGGAGATGGTCACGTTCTACACAAGTTTTTTAGTTTGCATGGCTGACAGTCAATAATCACAGACTGCCGACCATGCATTCACATGAGCTGTCTGGCAGAGACGAGCTGCTAACACCGCCTCTGCCAGAGCTAATTCAAACCAATAACAATAATTATTAACTAACCACAAAGTACCTTCAATCATACAACAACAACACCCATTCCCAAACAATACATCTCCTTTTAAAATAATAATACAGTACACCACAATACATGGGAAATCATAATGTCTGATGATACTGTAAGGCACTATAAAAAAGTGTATTCCTTTTGTTACGATATTGTAAAATGATGTACCCATAGGTGGTTGTCCAGAGATATTGTGGGTTCATGTATAGAGGCTGTATGCCTTTAAGAAGAAAGTCACGATGGGATAGCAGCTGAGTCTGTCAGCTGATATACAACTTCTTGTAAGTATAGAGAGGTGCTGTATATTAACACTAGCAGAATGCAGTAACTATTGTGATGGTGATCAAACGTGTGCTAGTTCTGTTGTGTAAAAATGTAGCTTAAAATGAAAGTGCATTCAAGAAATTTAGAACAAGAACAGCGAAAAATAAAAATACACATGTTTTGTGTACTGAGGGAATACAATAACAAATAGAAACATGGGCTATTTTTCCTGCCATTTAACAATTAATTGTATTTTGGTGTAAAAGTGTGGTGCTGTCTTTCTGTGCCCTTTTGTAATTCAAATGAAAGTTATTAGAAAAATAACCAGAGCTTGCTGACACTCCAGTGCTTTCTATACTTTCTTGTACACTGGAAAGGAAAACAAGCAGGGATGGCCAACCCTGGTCCTGGAGAGCCACAATCCAGCAGGTTTTATAGGTAACACTTAATTATCAATGTCTAAAGACTTGGAACAATTTAATTGAGTAATTAAGCATTAGTGTTTTCAATTTAAGTAGTAATTTATTCAATTAAGTAATTTAGAGATAATTTGGAACAAAAACCTAAATGCCCTGCAGCTCTCATGGACCAGAGCTGACCACTCCTGATTTTAATTGAACAAGTGAACTTGGTAAATTGATCAACAACTTTCAGTCTTCACAAATTGATTAAGGGTTACTTATAAATCATGCTGGTTTGTGGCTCTCCAGGACCAGGGTTGCTAAAAGTAAAATATCACAAACTGTCACAATTACATTTGTGGTGGTTACAGTTCTTTTTCAGGAAGGAAGTGGGTGTCAGTGACGAAAGCACTATGAGCCGCATTCTGAGTAGTTCTGGTTAAAATACATAAATAAAAGTCGTGCTGGATATTTTAAGTGCTGCAAGACTTTATTCTCTCGTACTTGATTCTCGGCCGCTTTCTTTAAGCATTATAGAAACTCAGTACACTGCAGTATAAGTAAACAATTAAAAAAATATATATATATATGATAAAGTCTATCTAGGTGTTTTGCAAGCGGTGACTTTTGCTTTAACTCTTAAAACTCAGCCCCATTCATTTCAGGGTGCCAGCGCACCGAAGGTTACGCACATATTACTCAGGCACTGTAAAAGCCACCTACCTGGTTATGGCATTGTAGCAGCTAGACTGAATGCGGCGGTATTGTTGGAAAGCTCAGCCCCGCCCCCATGTTCAGTTTGTATTGAGGTTCAATGGTGCAGTGTTTTTATTTATTTATTTGCCATCTATGATTACTATATATATAGCGGTGACCAAAAATTATTTTTTTTTAATACATATATTCTCATCTCTACCACATATAGTATGCCTGGTCCTGTTGCAACTTATATAATATGAAAGGACATTTTGTTGCCGTTCATTTGATATGTTACATGCATGCAGTACAAACTGTCCAGTAGTAACATACATAAATGAAAACAGTGAAAAACAGGCAGAAATAGGGCTGAGTGTAAACAGTTAAAAAAAGAAATGGAGCGCTGGTTTAAAAGAAAAGCACCTTTTTCTTCTGCTGCAGCAAAAACTTCACGTCAGGCAATGGCAAAAGCAATGGAGAGTGCTCTGTCTCATAGTGATGAACAGCTGTTAGGTCTCCTGAAAGCAACTTATTTTAAAGCAACACCAGTGTGAATGATGATGCAATAAAAAATATTTATAAAATATATATATGTGTTTTTTTTTATATGCCTTTTTTTTGCCATTCCGCCCTAAAATTTTGGAATCCCCCCCATTGGCTGCAGCATAGGGGGGAAACCCCCCCCAGCACACAAAAATGAAATTCAAGCCCTGTATAGTATTCACACATTGTCAAACGGTTTCTGTTAACAGAGAAAAAATATAAAAACTATATACACAGTGCGTGAATGCCACCTGACGAACCTTGGAAGGTTTAAAACTACCTTTGAATTCTTGGCTAGCAAACAAACCTTCGAACACAGCCCTAAATATGTTATAAGTAATTTTAAGTAATTACCTGTCTAAATAAGCGGATCGAGTCTGCAGTCTAGCGGTCTTTGCTATCCTATAGTGTTTTTGTCATTCATAAGCTTTTTTTTCTTCAATATTTTTAAACGTTTTGCTAGTATCTCCGATGTATACAAAACAGACTGAAATCAAAAAGTCTGCCTTACAGAGCAGTGAGACTGCCAATACCTGATTTATCTACTTGATGGTAGAACAATTCTCATTTATGACCGTAATCAATCAAGTAACGTCCTTATGGCTTATTTTTTATTTTCATTAAATTATTATTAAAAAAAAATACATATCTTTAATATTGAATATGCTATGTCTCTTGTTTTTTTCTTTGTAGTCTCATTATAATGGCACAATGAGTATAGTTGTTTTTTTTTAAATTTTGCTTGCTAGGTTGTGAGGTTGTATCTGAAACTGTGATTCTCACAGCCAGCCCTGCTTCGCTAGGCTTGAACAGCCTCAACAGGAAGAGGATGTGGGATTTGATTGCCATCAGCACATTTTTTTTTTCAATGGGAAGACAGCTTTTCTTAAGTCCTGACTAAAGTTAAACCCTCGCCTATTGGTCAGACTCTCTGTCAATTAAAAATTCAATACCATTTAAAAAATAAATAAATACAACACATGCCGATGCCTGTAGGCGTCCATCGGGAGCAACGTCACTGTTCAGAGGACACCTCAGTAATATCGGGAGCAACGTCGCTGTTCAGAGGACCCCTCAGTGATATCGGGAGCAACGTCACTGTTCAGAGGCACCTCAGAGATATCGGGAGCAAAGTAACGCGAATGAAGAGGCGCTTACCAGGACAAATAAGTTCAAATAAATACATTTTATAGCTGAATTGGCAAAAGACACTTTGCATTTACGAAATGTATGGATAGCCTTAGAGGACAAGTTTATAAAAATGTTTATGATTGAAATTCGTATTGTAAATGTATTGCCTCAACTGAAACTTTATTTTGTAGGTCCTGGTGGATTTCAAGTTGGTTGCCCACATGGTGCCCAACTTCCCTGTCACTTCTGAAGGATGCAGAGGATAAGATGCTGGAATGTAAGGTTTTATTTTTGGTTTTTTTTGTGTCGTATTTTGAAATCAA
Source organism: Acipenser ruthenus (assembly GCF_902713425.1). Lineage (NCBI taxonomy): Eukaryota > Metazoa > Chordata > Actinopteri > Acipenseriformes > Acipenseridae > Acipenser > Acipenser ruthenus. The sequence continues at coordinate 69,909,079 of NC_081192.1, forward strand.
AATAGTACTGCATCTGGGAAAATTATACCGTGGAAGATTATTTTATACTGTAATAAAGGGTTTATATAAAAACCCAGAGTGGAGGATTTTTGTATCAATTTCTGTCTTTTCTTATTCTTGTGTGTCAGGGTGAGTGCAGTTTTGACAGTATGTATTCTGAGCTTACTGTCAGGGGCATGGGATAAGCAGAGACAGAATTCCACAGAATCTCATAGTAACCCATAACACCGGTGAAAACATATCGTGCAAGGACGAAAACAACTAGAGTCATGCCTTCCTGTCTTCCATTCTCATGGTATATTATCTGCTTCTTGCCTGTTGATGAGAGTTATATATATATAAAACTCACTTTCCTGTAACATAGGCTAATGTTTCCCCTAGAGAATTTCTGACTGATAGGTATTCTGAAGAGAAGACAAAGGCTTTTTACAACAGGATTGTCACCAGTAATTAATATTGCTTTAGCCTTAACTCTGTTATATTCTGCAGTATGATTCTGGATTTGAATATGAATTACTTCTTTTCAGCTTAGACGCTATAATAAAATATACCAACTGTCATGTGACTGCACTGATACTTGGAATTCACGTTGGCTCGTCTTTGGTTTTGTATTGTGACATGAAAAGAAAGGTGCTGGTTATTTGTGTCTTCTTTATAGGGAAGGGAGAAGAACCATAAATATTATAGTATCTGTTTCCTTGATCAGTTTTTAAGAGTCAAGAATTCCAATTGAATCAAAATTCAAAAGAAAATTAACACATGTACCTTTTTTCAGCACCATTATACATATATGCTTAATGGACAATTTTTTTTGTTTATTCTTGCAGCTATTACAAGCAAGTTTTCAAAACACTATATTTTAATATCCAACGGAAACAGAATATGGACACTATCATTTAATGGGAACATATCCAGTAAAACCCCTCTTGTGCTTATTCATGGATTTGGAGGGGGAGTGGCACTGTGGGCACTCAACGTTGATGCCCTTTGTCAACAGCGAACAGTTTATGTTTTTGACCTGCTGGGATTTGGGAGAAGCAGTCGGCCACACTTCAGCAGTGATTCAGAGGAGGCAGAAAACCAGTTTGTGGAATCGGTAGAAGAATGGAGGGCAATGGTGGGTGTAGAAACAATGATTTTACTGGGACACAACCTGGGTGGATATTTGGCAGCTGCGTATACACTGAGATACCCATCAAGGTTAGTATAAAAATGGCTATTTTCATAATGTATAGAACACATAGTTTCATTAATGCCAGGGGTTCAAATTACTTACTTGTTTATGAGTGACAGTCCCCACTCCCCATTTGATCTGGTCCTCATTTGACATACTATTTTTTTCACTTTAGTTTAGTAGATTTTGTTTTAACATGAATGCCGTGGTATTATAAACTCAAGTTTACAAGTCTTTTACCTCCAAAGTATTAATTTACAATATAAAGTATACCGTTTTACTTTGGGCAAGTGTAGATATGCATTATATGTTTTTTTTTTATTTATTACAACACTATACATGGAAAGACTGAACTGCTTCTTCCTGGTATCTTATCACTTCTTGTATAGCAGTCTTACGCCAGTGGTTTAAACTTTCCTAATCTACAGAATGGTATTTAAAAAAGCTTCATATCCTTAACTCTATGAACTCATGACGTGCAAGCCACTATACACCAGAAGCTCTGTAAGCGACTTACTGGATTGAGCACAAATACACCACTAGCTAAAAAAGTGGCTAGCAAGCATCATGTGTTGCCAGGATGATAGAAGCTTTATGTAAATCTTAGATTGGTTAACACCAACAGCCGTACAGAAAGGGAGTGTCTCAATCTGTCATTGCAACTTGACCAATAGGATTTCAGTTTACAGGTGGTTTCTTTTGAAGTGCCTATGAGGCACGATCAAAGGTGATTTGACAACTACGAAAATGTATGCAACGAGTACATTTTTCAGTTAAAACGAATTTACTGTATTTTGTTATGTTTATCATGCTATATTATCACCTTTTTTTAACAACTTTATTTTGCAGTGGGTCGAGAGTTTCCAAGTAAAATATTCCATATTAAGGTTGCTGAGGATGTCTCCTTTACAGTGATATACAGTGTTTGGGGGGGGTAATATGGTTCTGCAACTAAAAGAAACGATTTTTAAAATGCAATGAGTGTCTATGTGTAGAGTTAATGAAACAAACAGTAAGATTGCCAACAAGATTCATTCAAATTCATTAAACTGTTACTTGCATTGGAGCAAAACACTTTGATAATCAATATATATATGAATTATGAAACCAGAATTGCCCATTTGTAACTTAATACTGTACTAGTACATTAATACGTCATATCGTTTGATTACTATCGATGGTCAAGCATCTTTTTTTTTTTATTTATATTTTGACTGCTTCCTCCGTCTGCTTCAGTTTTTACTATGCATATTCACACTTGGTTAAAAAAATATATGGTCATTTGGATTGATCTTTATACCACTACACATAAATGAACGATGGAAAAACCATTTATTTATGTGTAGTATAAACTTACTGTTATTTATTAGCCTTACCTTTTGAATATAGTTTTTTTATGTTTCTAATTTTCAAATCTCGCCCTCTAACCCCATCCCCAACAAAAAAGCAGCAACATAACATGGCACAGGAAATAATTCAGAGGTGTGCACCTCTACTTTTGAGTGCAAGTTTTTCAGCAGTGTATATGTGTATGTGTTTTCTCCTAGAGTAAAGCACCTTATATTAGTGGAACCCTGGGGATTTCCTGAGAGGCCAAACAACCCTGATCAGGAGCAACCTATTCCAGTCTGGATTAAAGCTGTTGGGGCAATGCTGAGTCCATTTAACCCACTAGCTGGTCTGAGAATGGCTGGCCCTTTAGGTAATTCATGCATTTTATTATATGTGTTTATTTATTTATGTATCTATTTATTTTTATTTAGTGGGTCTAGTTAAGTTATTTACCCTGTTTTCTCACCAATTTAAAATGAAATGTCCGACCCCGGAGGATTCAGGAACAATAGGGTACCTCCGTTCCCACTGTCTAGAGAATTGTTCTTTTCAACCAGCATATCTAACTGCATATCTGACCAGCAACTCTGTCAAAAAACAGACGCTACACTGTTTCTAGATATATACTTTACATACTTAACTACCAGAAGCCAGTTTGTTTGCATAAATGTGTACCTGATTATACCTGAATGGTAAGATCTGATTAATGATTCAGAGATGTGCTTGTTTTAAATCCATGCACTTATTCCTGCATACTGTAAGTTGCAGAGTGCTCTTTATTTATTTATTTATTTATTTATTTACTTACATATTCTAACACATGATACTAAAAGGCTGAATACCAGATCTTTGCAATTTTCTACTATCAACTGATCTTTATACAGCATAGTCACAGCAAAGTGGGTCATTTCTGTTGTGTGTGACCTTAATGATTTACAATATGAAACCAAACAAAACATTGCTTTTAACTATATTTTAAATACAGTAAAATTCATTAATTTAAAATTTGTTTTTAGTTTAAATTATGTTTTTTTGAGAGATGATGGAGGGGAGACTGGGTGGGAGGGGGCAATCTTGATGTTTTGAGATGGCTGTACTAACGAGACTCTGTGTAAAAAAAAAAAAAATATATATATTATTTATATATATATGTATGTGTGTATATACAGTATATATATACACATACATACATAATATATATATTATTTGTTTATTTAGCAGACGCCTTTATCCAAGGCGACTTACAGAGACTAGGGTGTGTGAACTATGCATCAGCTGCAGAGTCACTTACAATTACGTCTCACCCGAAAGACGGAGCACAAGGAGGTTAAGTGACTTGCTCAGGGTCACACAATGAGTCAGTGGCTGAGGTGGGATTTGAACCGGGGACCTCGTGGTTACAAGCCCTTTTCTTTAACGACTGGACCACACAGCCTCATATATATACACACACACAGTACTGTGCAAAAGTTTTAGGCAGGTGTGAAAAAATGCTGTAAAGTAAGAATGCTTTCAAAAATAGGCATGTCAATTCTTCTAGGTACACTTGCACACAGTTTTTGAAGGAACTTGGCAGGTAGGTTGGCCCAAACATCTTGGAGAACTAACCACAGTTCTTCTGTGGATTTAGGCAGCCTCAGTTGCTTCTCTCTCTTCATGTAATCCCAGACAGACTCGATGATGTTGAGATCAGGGCTCTGTGGGGGCCATACCATCACTTCCAGGACTCCTTGTTCTTCTTTACACTGAAGATAGTTCTTAATGACTTTCGCTGTATGTTTGGGGTCATTGTCATGCTGCAGAATAAATTTGGGGCCAGTCAGATGCCTCCCTGATGGTATTGCATGATGGATAAGTATCTGCCTGTACTTCTCAGCATTGAGGAGACCATTAATTCTGAACAAATCCCCAACTCCATTTGCAGAAATGCAGCCCCAAACTTGCAAGGAACCTCCACCATGCTTCACTGTTGCCTGCAGACACTCATTCGTGTACCGCTGTCCAGCCCTTCAGCGAACAAACTGCCTTCTGCTACAGCCAAATATTTCAAATTTTGACTCATCAGTCCAGAGCACCTGCTGCCATTTTTCTGCACCCCAGTTCCTGTGTTTTCGTGCATAGTTGCGTCGCTTGGCCTTGTTTCCACGTCGGAGGTATGGCTTTTTGGCCGCAAGTCTTCCATGAAGGCCACTTCTGACCAGACTTCCCCGGACAGTAGATGGGTGTACCAGGGTCCCACTGTTTTCTGCCAATTCTGAGCTGATGGCACTGCTGGACATCTTCCGATTGCAAAGGGAAGTAAGCATGATATGTCTTTCATCTGCTGCAGTAAGTTTCCTTGGCTGACCACTGCGTCTACGGTCCTCAGCGTTGCCCGTTTCTTTGTGCTTCTTCAAAAGAGCTTGGACAGCACATCTGGAATCCCCTGTCTGCCTTGAAATTTCTGCCTGGGAGAGACCTTGCTGATGCAGTATAACTACCTTGTGTCTTGTTGCTGTGCTCAGTCTTGCCATGGTGTATGACTTTTGACAGTAAACTGTCTTCAGCAACCTCACCTTGTTAGCTGAGTTTGGCTGTTCCTCACCCAGTTTTATTCCTCCTACACAGCTGTTTCTGTTTCAGTTAATGATTGTGTTTCAACCTACATATTGAATTGATGATCATTAGCACCTGTTTGGTATAATTGTTTAATCATACACCTGACTATATGCCTACAAAATCCCTGACTTTGTGCAAGTGTACCTAGAAGAATTGATGCTGTTTTGAAGGCAGAGGGTGGTCACACCAAATATGGATTTGATTTAGATTTTTCTTCTGTTCACTCACTTTGCATTTAGTTAATTGATAAATATAATCTATTAACATGTCTATTTTTGAAAGCATTCTTACTTTACAACATTTTTTCACACCTGCCTAAAACTTTTGCACAGCACTGTATGTGTGTGTATATATATAATATATATATATATATAATGACGAGCAACATTAATCTGAATGCCATGGATAGATAGTTTTCCAACCTTTGAGTGGCATAAATGTAAAGCTTACTGCTGGCTCAAATGTTGCTGTTGTTTTTTTTTTTTTTCCAATCCACACAGGCCCAAGTCTTGTTCAGCGATTAAGACCCGACTTTAAAAGAAAATATTCCACGTTGTTTGAAGACAACACTGTGACAGAATACATTTACCACTGTAACGTACAGACACCTAGGTAAGTCCCTTTTAAATTACCCAGTTGCTGTTGGTGTTGGGCTGTCACAGGATAATGATATTTATAATTATATGAAACACGGGATTGAAGCTTGATGAATATTGCGACAGACTTGAAAACCTATGGCATTAGAATAGCCTTCTATTGTTGTCTACACAGAAAACTTATTTTAAATATTTTTGTCAGCATTTACTGTAAAAGCACATCATTAAATACAATTGTTTTTTGTGCATATTTTTTGGTATGTGTTCAACAAGGTATTGGTTCCTTTTGTATTATATTAAAAATTATGTAGTATGTGGTAATACATGCCTGTTTTATTGTGAAGGCATTCTGTAAGATGATATAAATACTGAAGCAGCAGTGGTGGTATATTGCATCTGCCCAGTTCGTTTTCTTGTTTTATAAAAAAAAAAATTATATATATTTTTTTTTTTCTTTCATTTTTACAGCGGAGAAACTGCTTTCAAGAATATGACCATTCCATATGGGTGGGCAAAGCGGCCCATGCTGCATAGGGTTGGCCTTATTCAAGAAGACATCCCTATTACAGTCATTTATGGGGCACGCTCCTGTATAGATGGGAATTCTGGGAACGCAATTAAACAACTAAGACCAAATTCGCACGTGGAGACAGTAGTAAGTTATATTGCCACTATCGTGTGTTTTGTTTTAAATCAACTCAATTGCAGTATTACAACATTTCCAGTTTATAAAAGCCTTTTTTTCAGTCAAATACAATTGTAGTTTTTATATTGAAGGTCAAGTGTCAGATTTTCATGTTTTGCTTTGGGATGTTCATTGATGGCACACACCATTGTCTAAACGTACTGCATAGAAGAACATCATATACTAACATCTAAATGGCTACATTTAAAGTAAATCCTGTTTACCTTCAATAACAATTTACTTTTACCATCCAAAGCAGTGCAGAATTTACCAGGGCCTGGCTGCTTCATATTTAGATTGCAGTTTTATATATTTACGTTTTCTCCCCAGGCAATCCGAGGTGCTGGACATTACGTCTATGCTGATCAACCTGAAGATTTCAATCAAAAAGTCATAGAGATCTGTAACTCTGTGGAGTGAAAAGACTGAATCTCTACTGAAACCTGCAATAATCACCACTTTAATGACTGAATGAGAGCTAAACTCACCAGCATTAAATTATTAAAAGGCAACCTTCAAATCATGCACAAAGGAAACAGATTTCTCAGACCTATTTTGAACACTTACCAGGGATTTCATGTATACCCTCAAAACTGGAAAGTGCCTTTATTGTACAGTGTTTTAAATAAGAATACTTTTAATTATGGATTCTGTTTTTTGTTTGTTTTTTTGGGGGGATGGTTCTTAAATTAAAATAAGGGTTTGTAATTTTAAAATGTTGGTGTGGGCAAGTAGGGGGATTTAAAAAATATTATTATTAAAATTGCTCTGTTTTTTTAGTCGGCAAGCTTCGCTAAAATTATAAATTGCTGTTCCTGCTCTACATTCGGTATATTTCTTTAAAATAATGTGTTTGAGTTGCATTGTCCCTTCAGCTTAAATCTGATGTTAAAAAATAATTATATATGCTATTGCTCCTACAGTAAGATAATAAATAAATAAATACATGTTTATAATGTTGCCCCTCTGGGGTTATTTACGCTGTGGACCATAATGATCCTGTTTAATATTGTACAGTTGTAGAATTTAAAGAATTTTAAATAACTTTTTTTGTTTGGTTGTTTTCATAAAATATAATGTTGTACCACAGCATGTCATCAAATACAGTACCAGTAAGAGTTAACTGTATTTTGTAAATTCACTTTTGCACACATAACATGCTAGCAAATTCTGCCTCTAATAAAAGCAATAACCTATATGTCAATGGATGCATGTGCCAAGCATATCCATCAATAATGTGTATTTTTCACAGTAATCGTATCTTTGAATTGTATTTTTTTTGTTTGTTTTATTCATAAATTAAACTGTGGTTTATTATTCAGTATTTGCATGTTCTGTGTGATGCAGTAGTAACACAGGCATGTGTTATGACGTGGTTATCCTACCAATAGAATAACAGGTCTGAACGGGTTAATAGTTCAGGCCTATTTGCCAGGTATTTTTGTAGCTCAGTGTTGTAACAAATCAGATATGGCTGTTGCTTTTCATTTGTGAATAAGAATCAATGGGGTTTACCCTGCTGAATTTATAGTTCTGCTAGTATTTTTTAAGTGGTATTTCAGTTAGCCTTTTATCACAATCTAATTTGCAATACGGTTACTCACCCTAAGGAGTTAATTATAAAACCAAACACAATTTTGACAGTAAATTTTTACCTGTACGTATATTGCAACCCAACAGCCAGAGAATCACATTTATATTGCATCAGAACCAGACTGCCACATTTATGTATGTGGGGAACAGTGTGGCTTGCCAGGTAGGGATTTACAATACATTTTTTTCAAACTCTCTTGCTCACTAAAAGTTTTTTTTTTTTTTTTTTTAAACTGGAATTTGAATGTCTGGAGGTAGTATCCTTCTAACATGTGGCACTTCTGTTAAAATTGTAGGACTTGCGGAATATTCAAGAATGAAGACAAAGATATACCTTGGCCAATGTGGGTGCTAAGTAATATTGTTATATGTGAACTGAGGGAAGCTGCAGAGGGATTTGTAGTCAAACCTATAAAAATGGCAGGGATATTATATTTATTTGCATCATATGTAATTTCTTACCTTTTTATTATGCTATTAAGTGTGTTCTGTATCATTCCTATTTTTAAGACCATTATTTACCAAGCATGTCATTTTATTCCATAAAGATTTCCTTTTTCGACCACTTCCAAAAGCTACTTTTCTGAAGTAAGGTGGTTAGAAAATTTAAGTTTTTACAGTTGCACACCAATAAAAGGGACATGAGTACATACATAGGGGTAGGTTTACTAAAATGTTGCTGCCTGTTGCAAAAGTCACAAACCAGTTGCAAACGAGTCGGAAGTCTTGGGTGAAATGTACTAGACAGGCGCAATGCTATTTTTTCAAAATGTAATGTGTAGCCTATCCAATAACAAAAACAATGTTATTTTGATTCTTGCACCCTTGCATGTATAGACGTTGTCCTTCCGGCACCATTTGCTGCAGCAAATCACAACTCAACTCCTGCTTATTTATTTGAACAATGTTGCACGACTCTCGCAATGTATAATGCTAGAGATCTTGCTAAGAAGATGTAACAAATATTTAAATGAGTATATTGCGGCTGTTTTCATTAACATATTTTCTCTTGGTACACATGACAACATTTCCACTTTATTAAGTGTCACAACAAAAATGCTAATTGCGATATGTTTGTGCTTCAACAGGCCCATTTTAGTACATCTACCCCTTAGATAGTAAACAGGTAAGAGATTAAATATTCTGCAAATGTAGATTTTATAAGCAGTGTTTCTCAAACCTGGTCCTGGGGGCCCACTGTGTCTGCTGGTTTTCATTCAACCTCAGCTGTCAATTACTTAACTAAACCCTTCATTGAACTGAATTTGCTTAATTGGACTCTTTTAAAATTGTTTTCAGCTGTTAAACAGTTGGGGAGTTCAAGTTACTTATACAATGTTATAGCTAACTTGAAATCTGCAACTGTTAAAAGCTGAAAACAATTAAAAAGATCTAATTAAGCAAATTATCAATTCAATTAAGGGTCTATTTAAGTAATTGGGAGATGAGTTGGAATGAAAACTAGCAGACACAGTGGGCCCCCAGGACCAGGGTGGAGAAACACAATCAATATTTATTTTATATAGCTTCTTTCATAGTGGACCACCATCACAAAGTGCTTTAATGGACTTTCTAAAGTGGTATTGAGAAATTGAAGATCTTTTACATTTAACATGAGAAAAAATTATAATACCAAGTGGACATGGGTTTCTCATAGGGTGGTCCTATACAGGAAGTCTTTAATACAGGTTTGACTATAAATATGTATTTTAACCCGTTTTCATGTTGCCGAAATAAATTATTGTAACTCACTGTTAGTACAGTACATTGTGTAACTCCTAATAGAATAGCCTTTGTATACTGGCACTGTTGAACAGTACTCCTGCATATCAGTCATTGACTATTAATCAGGATACTGCTGTTCCCTTGTTACGCAAATGGATTGTTTTAAATGATCTGTAAATAAATACAGTATTTAATTTTATTGTGTTTTTTCCTCCTTTTTTGTTGCTGCTTCTCATGTATGAAATTGACATGTGTGGTATCTATAATGTACACAAAGCACACCATATTACCAGCCAAGGGGCAATTTATTTAATAAGTACTGCCAAATAAATTGCCAAGTACTGCCATGTGGTTTTCAGGGCTGGTATATCATTCTTGTGATGCACAGACTAAATGTATCAACTGTATAACAGCATGTAGAGATCCTGGACGTCTAACCACTTGATAAGAACGCTTGTGGTCCCAATACAATGACCACTTTCAGTTCATACAGTTTGCCCACTACCTGAAATAGATTATCTGACCAGCCTGGCTACCACTATCACGCCACATTTCTGGTAAATTAATTTGCTATTTTGAAATGAACAGGACCACCTCCGTATATATTAAGGACTGTTTTTAAAATAGTGTTTATAGACATTCTCTTAGGTTACATTGCTAAATTAATAAACTCTGTAAAACATTTGAAAGGGGTTTCGTGAACAACAAAGACACTCCTTAACAAAACATTACTTCAAACAGTTACAGAAGTTCTGTGAGTAGGTCCCGTTAAGAAGTAATGTTTCAGCTAATGCCTTCTTCAGGGAAACTGATGCATTCAGTGCAATGAAGTCCAAATTATAGAACAAGGCAGCAAACGAGTCACAGAATCCCATCGATTGCAGTATGAAACCGAAGCTGTGGGACACTGCTGCTTTATTTGTCACGAGGGAACTCTTTTGAAATCAAATGCCTGAACAGAGCCATAGTTTTGTGTGTTTTAGTTTCCCAATTTGAACGGCTCCAGTTTGGGATTGGCAGTTTAAAGTAATCTGTCGAAATAAAGGAGCCTGTGTGCTGGATCAATGTGATGATCTTCTCTGATGGTTTCTTTTTTGGGGATATCTTGTACCTTTCTGTCTTCTTTGACCTGCTAGACCAACAAGAATAAAGACAATACAATATGTAGATTTTTTTTTTTTAATTATTATTATTTATTTATTAGCAGACTCCCTTATCCAGGGCGACTTACAGTTGATACAAAATATCACAATACAAAGTATCACATTACACAATATCACATTATAAAACATCACATTACAGATAAGAGCACTTACAAAGTACAATCAGTAGAGTGTAAGATCAAATGCAAATAAGAGCAAAATAAAGAATACAGTAAATAATTACATTTAAGAGCGAGTTCGACTAAGAGCAGTAAACTTATAGTAAAAATATTTGCTTATAAGAGTAAATTCCATTACAGATACTTTTAAGAGTAAAACCACGTACAAAGATACAGAAAATAGTTATAATTAAGAGCAGTAGCAGAATACAGCAAAATGTGGGGCAGTTCAGTGCAAGTACAAGATGATGCAAGTACTGGGACAACTGGGTGACATATTCCGTTATAGTCGAGAGTTGTGAGGTTTACAGATGCTGTCTGAACAAGTGTGTTTTGAGGAGGTGCCGGAAGGTGGTCAGGGACTGAGCAGACATGATATCTGTGGGTAGGTTGTTTCACGACTGAGGGGCAAGGGTGGAGAAGGAGCGGGCTCTGGGAGCTAATCTGCCAGTGGTGGAGGAGCAGACGGGGTGAGAGGGGGTGTAGGGAGAAATAATAGTCTGAAGATAGGAGGGAGCAGAAAGGTCGAGACAGAAATAGGCGAGTACAAGAGTTTTGAATTGGATGCGATTGCCAATAGGGAGCCAGTGGAGGGAGCGTAGCAGCAGTGTAGCGTGGGAGAAACGAGAGTTTTGGATGAGCTGGATCGAACAGATAGCAGAGGCAGGCAGGTCGGCCAGGAGGGAGTTGCAGTAGTCAAGCCGGGACAGTACCAGGGCCAGGGTTGGTGAGGAAGGAGCGAATTCTGCGTATTTTGATGAGGAGGAAGCGACAGGAGCGTGCCAGAGTAGAGATGTGCTGAGAGTAGGTTTATACCAGATTAGATAGTATGAAACACAATTGAGCTAACTGTGAAGTTCATTGGAATTTGCAATGAGTATAGTCATTTTGCTATGTAAGTAGAGTAAAGGTGAAATGTTGGTTAGTCTTTCAAAGGTTATTATTGCCTAAATTGCCTGGAAAGCTGACAGTAACCTTTGCTGTAGTTTTTTATGACAATACCACATTGAAAAAAAGGATTAGAAGGACCCATTGAAATTCCCATGATAAATTAATGATGAAAGTATTGGTACAGAAACTGCATTGACTGAACCCCATGGAGACTTGCTATAAAGACCATAAATAGATTAATACTTTTGTGTGCATATAGTTTATGGTTTAAACGTGCATAACATATATCCCTCGTTATCAAATCTGAGATAATGTATTATTTATTGCTTAAACATGTCTAAACTGCATATTTTTATTAAGGTTTACTCACTGACATTTTTAACCCTTTCCAAAGAATTTGCATTACAGCAAAACAGTAAACAGTAAACCATCCATGTAAATTGTAATCCTTTTACAGTACATATGTCCCACCTCCTATCTACATTCATATGCAAAGAATTGTTGTCAATACTTGACCCAGCATTAGTAGCCATTTTTATCAAAATGACCAGTTATTTGTCCTAGATCCGTATGAGTTCATCCTGATTTCGTCTTCCAACACCCTACCCAGCACTATAGATAAGCTGTGTACTGGGTGTTTTACGCATTGAAAAAATAGGAATTATGTATGATATTTAAATTGAATGCATTAATAATACACATAACACTTTTGCTGTACAACTTGAGTTTACATGTTACCAAGCTTCTTGTACTTTTAACATACACCACATTCACAGTACGAAATGTAACAGTTACCTAATGGGTGTTTACCTCCTAAAGACCCCGAAACCTGAATAGATATACCAAAGCTGCATTCCAATATCTGTGACGCAGTCATGCCCACCCCCAAGAGCATAAGAAGACTACATGCACAGATACCAGCATCATTTTTCCTTTCAGAGGAATGAACCTGATGGGAGAGCGATAGACAGATGAGTACTTGTTGCTTTTATCTGCTTTATTATTCGCTATTGTGTATTGCACTAATTAATGCGATAATTATTGACTTTGTATTAGTTTTACTATTACACATATTTTTTGCACACAGCCTGTTGTTTGTTACATCCCACAGCGGCCTTGTCCCCCGTGTGTTACCCCTTCCCAGGGAGCAAGCAACTTGAGTCAGCTGACTTGTGCTCGCCTTCTGCTTAGCTCTAGCTGGAGTTAAAAATTAAAGTTTAATTTTTGTAAACAATATTATTATTTTCTGAACTGTAATTGTTTTATTACTGTTTTCTTTGAGAAAATGTTTTTCTCTTGTGTGTTTTTTTTCTCTTTTTTTGCAGAAGCACGAGCACAGCTGCTGGGCCCAGCAGCTCTGCTTTGAGCGAGGTACGAGCTTCTGCTGAGATTGTTTGCCGGTTCTGTACGGTACAGTACCTGTACCGAACAAGGAACGAGGTTAATGCACCAGTACCCTACCGTACCGACCCGGGTACCGAACTGAGCGGTTACCGCTCCGGTGCCACTCCGGTTCACGTGCGTACCGAGGGTACTGTACTGTATCGAACCGGAGCTTAGGCACCGAACTGACGGTACTGTCCTGGTACCGTTCCAGTTCAAACCTCTGTACCGTACCAGTACCGAACAGTACCGTCCCGTGCTACTGGCACTGAACCAGTATCGAACCGACCTGTACCGTTCCGGTACCGAACCAGTGCTACAGGCGTTTACATCCCCAGTCTGGTACCAAGCAGGCCCTGTTGACAGCCCCGTTGCGCCCTCTGCAAGCCTGGTTCAACAGCAACCCGCAGTGTCTCATCACTGTCTAAAGGCACTCTCTTGGTGCAAACAGACTGCCCATCTGTGCCTCGGCGTAGCGCTGGATACTGTCACCAGAAGGGAGGTTGTCACTACAAACGTGTCCAGCCTGGGCCTGGGCTGGGGCGCTGTGTAGAATGGGAATTACAGCGTCCACACTTCTTACAAACCGCACTACCAGACGCAATCTAATTTAGAACCGGACTCGAGACTACCCCCTGAGGTGGTCTTGAGTCCGGTTCTTGAACACGGTATTAAATGCTGCATAGCGTGGACGCAAACCGTATTTATCACTTTCAAGCCAGTTTAAAGGCAACTAATACGGTTTAAATACATAATGTGGACAGGACCTAAGTCGCTCTCTTAGTCCAGTTGACTAAAATGGTCAGAAGTTTTAATCGAGTTTTAGTCAATGGGCATGGGCTTGCATGTTAAGAGCTATGCACACCGGACACCTGTCTCTGACGCATCCGTCTGCAGGGTGAACCTCTTACTGAAATCAGGACTGCATAGCACTGGCTTGCTACACAGCCTTCGCTTCAGAGCGAGAAAGGCCCTCTGGCACGGCTCCATCCACTGAACTGTATTTGGGGCAGCCTTCCGGGTGAGGTCTGTCAAGGGAGCAGCAAGCGTGGTGAAGCTCGGGATGAACTTCCTATAATAGCCCGCTAGTCCCAGGAAAGAGCGCACCTGGGTTTTGGTCGTAGGGACTGGCCGTAAAATGCGATCCATCATCCGCTGGAAAGTGGCTGGAGCTCCGTGCAACCCAAAGGGCATGGTCCTAAATTGATACAACCCGAAGGGAGTCGAAAACGCCGTCCTCTCTCTGGATTCTGGGGTGAGGGGTATCTGCCAGTACCCCTTCGTTAAATCCAGTGTCGTCATAAAATGAGCCGTGCCTAGATGCTCCAGCAACTCATCTACCCGGGGCATAGGATAAGCGTCAAACTTCGATTTCTCATTGACTTGCCTGAAGTCAATGCAAAACCGAGTTGACCCGTCTGGCTTATCTACTAAAACAACGGGACTGTTCCAGTCACTTTGGGACTCTTCTATTACCCCCAGTCTAAGCATTTCATCAATTTCCGCTTTCATTACCTGCCTTTTCCGTTCAGGTATACGGTATGGCCTCTGGCGAACAGGCGCCCCCGGCTCAATTTCAATGTGATGATGGGCTACTCGAGTCTGCCCTGGGACGGGAGAAAACACATCAGGAAATTCCGTCACCAGAGCCCGAACCTGACATTTCTGTGCTGGTGTCAGATTCTCCGCAATCTGTACTGACCCTTTTCTCCCCAACACAGAAAGGTCTGTGACATCATCTGCTTGCACCGCTAACAACGCCTCCTGTTGCAACCAAGGCTTAAAGAGGTTTATATGATAAATGTGGTTCTCTCTCCGTTGCTCCGGCTGCATTTATCAGATCGCAACATCGACAATGGATAATTGCAAAGCATACGACATGGTTTATTTAGATTTCCAGAAAGCTTTTGACAAAGTCCCACATAAAAGATTATTTCTCAAACTGAACGTAGAAGGGATTCAAGGAAATGCATGCACATGGATTAGGGAGTGGTTAACATGTAGAAAACAGAAAGTACTGATTAGAGGAGAAACCTCAAAATGGAGCGAGGTAACCAGTGGTATACCACAGGGATCAGTATTAGGTTCTCTGCTATTCCTAATCTACATTAATGATTTAGATTCTGGTATAGTAAGCAAACCTGTTAAATTTGCAGATGACACAAAAATAGGAGGAGTGGCAAACACTGTTGCAGCAGCAAAGGTCATTCAAAATGATCTAGACAGCATTCAGAACTGGGCAGACACAAGGCAAATGAAATTTAATAGAGAAAAGTGTAAAGTATTGCATGCAGGCAATAAAAATGTGCATTAAAAATATCATATGGGAGATACTGAAATTGAAAAAGACCTAGGAGTTTATGTTGACTCAGAAATGTCTTCATCTAGACAATGTGGGGAAGCTATAAAAAAGGCCAACAGGATGCTCGGATATATAAGTGTTGAATTTAAATCAAGGGAAGTAATGTTAAAACTTTACAATGCATTATAGTAAGACCTCACCTAGAATATTGTGTTCAGTTCTGGTCACCTCGTTACAAAAAGGATATTGCTGCTCTAGAAAGAGTGCAAAGAAGAGCAACCAGAATTATCCCGGGTTTAAAAGGCATGTCGTATGCAGACAGGCTAAAAGAATTGAATCTATTCAGTCTTGAACAAAGAAGACTGAGCGGCGATCTGATTCAAACATTCAAAATCCTAAAAGGTATAGACAATGTCGACCCAGGGGACTTTTTTGACCTGAAAAAAGAAACAAGGACCAGGGGTCACAAATGGAGATTAGATAACGGGGTATTTAGAACAGAAAATAGGAGGCACTTTCTTACACAGAGAATTGTGAGGGTCTGGAACCAACTCCCCAGTAATGTTGTTGAAGCTGACACCCTGGGATCCTTCAAGAAGCTGCTTGATGAGATTCTGGGATCAATAAGCTACTAACAACTAAGCGAGCAAGATGGGCTGAATGGCCTCCTCTCATTTGTAAACTTTCTTATGTTCTTAATAATAGAAGTACTTTATCCCCCGGCTGAAATGTGCGTAAATCGGGCTCCTCGGTTGTACTGTGTCTCCTGGCTGCGCTGAGCCTGCTGCAAATTGTCATGCGCCCATTTCCCTACAGACGCAAGACGTTTGCGCTGGTCCAACACGTACTGTACGGAATTGGTCGAATTATCCTGCTGTTCCTCCCACATCTCTCTGAACAAATCGAGCACACCCCGGGGTCTCTGCCCATACAACAGTTTGAATGGCGAAAACCCCATAGAAGCCTGGGGTACCTCTCTGATCGCAAAGAGAAGGGGAGGAATCAGCTGGTCCCAGTAATGCACATCACTACTAATAAATCCCCGGTTCGACACCGCAACAGCCCGTGGGTAACCCCACCCTGCCCTGGTTCCCGGGCCGGGAGCTCCCACCACCACCCCCTGTCCAGAAACCTGTCTACCCCTTCCTCCCAGTCCCTTCACCCTATCCGGGGCCAGTAGAGGGGGTGATCCAATAGTACTTCTCCCAGGCAGCCTAGCTGGCGTAGGTTACGCTGCCTGGTACTGCTCTGCCAATGTGACTACCCGACCCAGAGTGGGAGGTGCCTGCCACAGTACCCACAGCCGTGGTCTCGGAGCAAAACACTGCATTGTGAATATTTATATTTATAATATTTTGTATTGTTTTCAAAAAAAGTCAAGTAGGTAAAGCCAATTGTGTGTCAGGGATTTTAGCTCTCAGTATTCATTTAGTTAGATGTGCTGCCAATGTCAAACCTTTTTTGATGGAAAATAGGAATTGACAGATTTTTACAGAAACTTTTTTAAATGGTAATAAACAGTGTCTGGAACTTTTGAATAAACACTGAGTTAAGAAGGACCAATTCAAATTCCCAGGATAAATGAATGACAAAAGTGCGGAAACAGAAACTGCATTTATACCTTTTGTGTAAATGGTGGTTTATGGTTTAAAGATACATTACATCCATCTATATGTTATAAATCCTAAATCCTCTTTTTCATAACTGAGCAATGGGAAGCCTAAAGGAGAAGATCAGTTCTGGTTTGTATTCCTACCAAAATTGTGTGTTTTCACTGAATTTTAAAAGGATTAAACAATGTATCCAAGCTGTAAAAAAAATTCCACTAGAGGGAGCACAAATACAATAAAATGAGTACTGTATCCTCTAGTTGCCTGATACTGTCTTTAACAGTGTCCAATTTAAAATAATTTGTAAAAGGGGCCTGTGAACAGATGGATTGCAGTGTGCAGGTGTAGACGGTGCAGTGCTCAGGAATAACACACACAAGACACTGAAATTTTAATGAAACAACTCCTTTATTTGGCTGGGTTGTGGGCTTGCAGCTCTTAAATAATTACCTGTACCTGGCTCTACACAACGATGTGTATCACACAGGTAATACCAAGGGGCACAGTCCCAAAATAATAAACAAATAACACAAATAATACACAAAACACAAACACGGTCACAAGTCCAGAGTGAGTGCTTATTAGTGTACGTAGTGAAGTACAGTGAATGGTGAACAGTGGTGACGTGTTGTCCGGGTGCAGAGCTGGCATTGTAGCGACAGCTCCAGGTGATTAGTCATCTAACAATAACAAACAAGTAACAATTATTAGACAGACAGAATACAGCACGTAAACTCGCCTTTACTCCTTCCTGGTCCTTTTGTAAAACCATAACAACAGAACGGATCGCTTCGTCACATCCCCTGAAATACCCTTAGTCACGCCCCCTTCGCCCCCTTTCTGGATGGCTGACTTCCGACTGACCCTGGAATGAACTGTCAAACCACCCAGTCCGGAGCACACTGTTCCTGTTATACAGCGTCTTCACAGATTGGAAGGGAGATTGTTGACTAGGATGCATTCGCTCTCTGTCACAGGGCCTTATTTTTTTTGTAATCCCCTTTTTGATGATGATTCCTCCAATGCCACGTGTTTAGCCCTTAAATACCCAGCACTTACTGTTATGCACTGTCTTCAATCAAAATGACATGGCAATTCTATTACTACTCCAGCTTCCCAGAAATGGCAAAGGCTTGTCTAAAAGAGGAACTGAAACTTAAAGTGGAGCTATAATATAAAGGCTGATTTGTTTTTTGTAAAACACTGCCTCTTTATGGGGAGATCACAATGTCAACAGCGAATGAGTTTGCTGTAGACGAAACACAGTAAGAAGTGTGGAATAAAAGTAGGTGAGTCTTTCATTTTTTTTCTGTGCATTTGTGAGTAAAAATAATCTTAGTTGCAAGCTCAACAAAGGTATTTATTTAATATGGTGGGGGCTCTGGGAATCCTTTCCCCTCAAGCACACGTTACAAAAAATCCACAAGAAAATACAATGTTTGAATGAATATAGGCTTCCCTTATGACATCACCCATTGTTTCTTAACCTATCAGAAAAAAAACAATTACATACTGATGCAAGTTTTACAAGCCTCCTATCAACCAATAATATTATTGATCACATGGGGCCCACTTTTCTCTATCTCTATGTGAACGCAACTTCAAAACATCCTCAAATGTTTCACTCACAAGGCAATAAAACAATATTTTAAAGGGAGGAACAGAGAGAAGAAAGGAGTAAGTATTTTGTCTATTTTCCTTTGAAGTTTTAAATGTGGGAAAGGAATGTTTAGCCAAAGGTGTCATTTCCCTTAAAACACAGAATACAGTGCAGTCACCATTCAAATTGTCATAAAATGTAGGGTACACTGAAGCTTTCCTACAATCTGGTTGCTCCACTAATATTGAACCCATATTGTTTTCTAGTGGGTTCAAACCTTGCTAACTTTTAAGCTATCCAGTTTCTCTAAAGGATATGTTTATCCAACAAGAAGCACAGTAGGTTTTCATTACATATGTGAGAGAAGGTCAGAGGTACTGAAAGAGAGGTTCACTGAACATACTGCCAGGCTATTGTAAGTCATGCCAATAAAGCACCATTGAATTGAACTGAGTCACGTAATCTTCTCCGGGGTGCTTCCAGTTCTGAGAACAGGGAAGCGGAGGTTTAGCAGAATAATTGGTTTAAATATATGTTTAGAGAATAAATGAAGAAGGGAGGGTTTGGGGTTCATAGATAACTGGAGCACCTTTTGGGGACAAAGCAAGCTTTACAAGATGGAGGGCTTGCACCTTAATGATAGTAGAGCAGATATTCAGCATGGAGCATAGAAAGAACCCTTAGGAAGACCAGAATTAGATTTAAACTAGGCAGGGGGAGGGTGGAATAACAAATCAGGTTCTAGTTAGGGCTAAAGGTGTAAGTCACACAGAATCAAAAATTAAATGCCTGTATCTAAATGCCAGAAGCATCAGAAATAAATTGTTAGAAGCATACATGTCAACTGAAAAGCATGACGTTGTTGGAATCACAGAAACTTAGCTTAGTCCTGAAGATGGAGAAGAATTCCACATACAGGGGTATGAACTGTTCATAGGAGAGGAGGTGTATCTGTGTTAGGCATAGAAGTAAGAAAACATCGATTTATCTGAGTCTGCAAACCTAAGCGAGTCAATTTGGGTAGAGCTGTTAGGGTAAAGCAGTAAAGTTTATTCTATTGGGGTATGTTACAGTCCCCAGAACAGAATATAAATGATAGCAAAGTATTATATGACGTAGGATGTGGTAACGTAGAAACTGAAGTGATTGATGGAGTAAATGACAGCTTCCTGTGTCAAAAACCCGACAAGGACGGAGTAATGTTAGATCTGGTGTTCACAAACAACCAGGACATGCTGTGTAATACAGAAGTAGTAGAACCACTGGGGTCAAGTGATCATAACATGATTCCATTATAAATTACCTGGAATTCAAGGCAAAAGGCTGCACAAAGTGTATAATCAATAAAAGATAAACTTAGAAAAAAAGGCTGTATATGAATAATATGCCGCCACTGTTGCCCGATTGCACACGCACAGGATGAAGATTTCAGCATCAGTGAAGCAGAGGTATTGAATAAGCTACAGGAGCTAAACAAAATAACAAATCACCAGGCCCAGGTATGGCTACTATCAAGAATAGTTTTCTAGCAACAAGTGAGGTCCCTAAAGACTGGTAAGCTTGAAGACTATTTATACAGCAACAATATTATAGGGAATAGCCAGCATGGGCTTAGAAGAGGGAGGTCATGCTTAACTAACCTACTTGACTTTTTTGAGGATGTTACAGCTAATGTAGATGATGGCAACACTTCATCTCTAGTTTGTGTAGTTTTTATACTTACTGTCTCTTCCGTCTCTGTTCTGCTGTGAATGGCTAGGGGTCGCTGTCAATCACCTCAGTAGTCTGTTAGTACTGTAGTTTCACTGTCACTGTCATTTCATCATGTTATTATTATTATTATTATTATTTATTTCTTAGCAGACGCCCTTATCCAGGGCGACTTACAATTGTTACAAGATATCACATTATTTTTTACATACAATTACCCATTTATACAGCTGGGTTTTTACTGGAGCAATCTAGGTAAGGTACCTTGCTCAAGGGTACAGCAGCAGTGTCCCCCACTGGGGATTGAACCCACGACCCTCCGGTCAAGAGTCCAGAGCCCTAACCACTACTCCACACTGCTGCCCAGTCAACATGTTCTGACATCGTTGACTGAAGCAGCGCTAGAATGCTCTCATTTGTTTAAATGACTGTCAATCATCAAGCCCTGCACCGACTGTGTACTTTCATTTACCAGCTACAGCGCCTGTCATTCAAAGCGCCTACTGAAGTCTCCACGGCAGGATGAAGCGGGCCCGTCTGCCTTACCTTCCAGTGACTCTGAGTCCGGCTGTGCTGAAGCAGGAGAGGGGGAGCTCAGACTCTGAATAATAAGTGCAAGTTAGTTCTGTTCAACTATCTAATGTTTTGTTCTGTGCACATTTTTACTCGTAAATTTATGCTATGAAAGTCTGTGTATGCTGCTTTTTTATGGTTTATTTGAGAACATTTTTAATTTTGTGTAGGAACTTTATCTTTACAAGGTATAGCTGTAACCAAACATTATTTCAATTAGAATGTTGGTAACCATGGTTTTGGTGCATGTCGAATATGATGAAGGGGTTTCTCTAAATGAGACGTTTCTCAAAAACATGTCATATGTCTGTTTTTTTTAAGGTCGATTTCACCCATTCTCTGCTTAAATTGAAAAATAAAGATTGGAAAAAAACGGTAAATTCTTTCTAAAATAAACGTCGATATTAATCATCGATTTGGCAAAAAAATAAAAATTGAATAGTAGCAAGCCTACTTATAAGTAAATTAAAATCAGCAGGAATACAGGGGAGAACATGCAATTGGATACAGAACTGGTTAAAAAACAGAAAGCAGAGAGTAATTATGAGAGGTGTAAAATCAGATTAGTGGGGTGTACTTAGTGGGGTACTGTGACCCGGGTGGCTTGTGGTGATGTCAGACCAGGAAATACACAGACACATTACTAATATGAAAAGCTGATATGCACATTTATTAAATAAACTAAACGGTTTGGACAAAACAAAACACTTTTCAGAAAACAAAACGGCACAATGGCCAAAACAAACAGACACACAAAACACTGAAACAAACAAGTACCGTGCTGATCGAAATCCAGCAGAAGTAGTAATTGTAGTTATATTTCTCTTTAAACTAACTCAAGTCTCGTTCTTACTCTCCACTCTCATCAACATTCACGGAGCGGCT
Source organism: Acipenser ruthenus (assembly GCF_902713425.1). Lineage (NCBI taxonomy): Eukaryota > Metazoa > Chordata > Actinopteri > Acipenseriformes > Acipenseridae > Acipenser > Acipenser ruthenus. Next base: position 69,931,057 of record NC_081192.1, read on the forward strand.
GCTTCGCTTTTATATGTATGTGACCATCTCCCAATTGGTAATTGCTTGATTAATTGGGAGATGGCCACATTGTGCATGAGCTTTAGCTGGATGGGGGATTTTAACCCCATCCATTCTGTAAAACAATAACAATACAAAACTTAATTTAAACACAAAACAGTACATCTAAACAATAATAATACAAAATAATACATAATATGCACAGGTGCGGGGTGTACCCCGCCACAGGTACCACAAGGGTCTGTACTTGGACCCTTACTGTTATTCATTTACATAAATGACTTGGACCAAGATACACATTGCAAGATTGTCAAATTTGCAGACAATACCAAACTTGGGGGAGCAGGTGACTCTGAATCCGCAGCCCAGCTAATTCAAAGGGATTTGGACCGTCTCTGGGCAAACTTGTGGCAAATTAATTTTAATGTTAAGAAACGTAAAGTATTGCATATTGGGGTATAAAAATTGGGATGGAAATAGGGGACAAGACTGAAAAGGATCTTGGCTTTATAAGGCCCTGTGAAAATCACGATTTCACGGGCTGCGCGGAAATCGTGAAATTAGCCCAATACCGTGATTTTTACAATATTCTTAAGAAATAAAAAAAAAATCATAATTATTTGTATTTCATACAACAAACAAACAAACAAAAAAATCACATTTACGAAAATGTACAGCTCTGTTGTGTGCCTGCGTGCAATAATCGCCATTCACACAGTGCTGTGCAGTGATTGTCATGTGACTATATGCAAGATAGGTGGGAAATTAAAATACTACACACAGTGAACAAGAAAATGGATGTCACTAAAAAGGCTAAAAATGTGTCTGCAGCAGATCGCGTAAAGCAGTATAAAGCAGGAGTTTTACTCAACGATGGAGGTAAGCTCTTCTGTATGTCCTGCAACGTTACTGTACTGTAGATCACTACCGAAACTCGTCTGTTGACAGCAAGTATTCACTGAAAGAGAAAGGCAGAAATCCAGAGCAGTACTGCAACTGCTTTACTTGCAAAGAAACAAAAAACGGTGACTTCCATATTCCAAGTCCATTTATTACATTTTGACCTAACAGCGTTTGTTTGCGCAAATATTCCTTTGGAAAAATTGGACAATCAAAAGTTACGGAAATTCTTCAGACATTTCTTCAGACAGTGTAGCAAATGGTGGAGAGATTCCTTTATCAGCCCAGTTGAGACGTGAATACTTACCTAAAGTTGCCGAGTATCACAAGCAGGAGATTATGGAATTGGTAAAACAGTCTGGTTGCTTGTCAGTGGGCACACTGACGAGTCCACTGATGCACGAGAGCAGTATAGGTTACACATTTTATTTGTTTTGCAAGACCTAAATGGTGAACATGCACCTGACGTACTGGAACCGAAAGCTGTCCTTGCAGATACACTTTACCTACAGGCTGTTATTATTTATTATTTATTTCTTAGCAGACGCCCTTATCCAGGGCGACTTACAATTGTTACAACATATCACATTATACATTATTTCACATTATACAGATATCACATTATTTTTACATACAATTACCCATTTATACAGCTGGGTTTTTACTGGAGCAATCTGGGTAAAGTACCTTGCTCAAGGGTACAGCAGCAGTGTCCTCCACGGGGATTGAACCCACGACCCTCCGGTCAAGAGTCCAGAGCCCTAACCACTACTCCATACTGCTGCCCCATATGTTCATCACAACACAAGTTTCACAAGCTATTGTAAAGTGCTTGAATAACTTTGCTGTTAAAAAATAATAATAAACTGTACACGTAATTTATAACATATCTCCATGCACATTCCGTGAAATATGATACTTTACCCGTGACACTACCGTGAATTTTAAAGAAAATTTCCACGATTTTCACAGGGCCTTAGTTATAGTGGAGTCATCATTAAAAGCATCTCGCCAATGTGGAGAGGCAATTAAAAGGCAAATAGAATGTTAGGTTATATAGCAAAAAGCGTGGAATTAAGTCTAGAGAGGTTATGCCAAGATTATACATTGCCCTTGGTAGACCCCACCTAGAAAACTATGCAGTTTTGGTCATCTCACTACTAAAAATACAGTACTGTGCAAAAGTTTTAGGCAGGTGTGAAAAAATGCTGTAAAGTAAGAATGCTTTCAAAAATAGGCATGTTAATAGTTTATATTTATCAATTAACAAAATGCAAAGTGAGTGAACAGAAGAAAAATCTACATCAAATCAATATTTGGTGTGACCACCCTTTGCCATCAAAACAGCATCAATTCTTCTAGGTACACTTGCACACAGTTTTTGAAGGAACTCGGCAGGTAGGTTGGCCCAAACATCTTGGAGAACTAACCACAGTTCTTCTGTGGATTTAGGCAGCCTCAGTTGCTTCTCTCTCTTCATGTAATCCCAGACAGACTCGATGATGTTGAGATCAGGGCTCTGTGGGGGGCCATACCATCACTTCCAGGACTCCTTGTTCTTCTTTACACTGAAGATAGTTCTTAATGACTTTCGCTGTATGTTTGGGGTCATTGTCATACTGCAGAATAAATTTGGGGCCAATCAGATGCCTCCCTGATGGTATTGCATGATGGATAAGTATCTGCCTGTACTTCTCAGCATTGAGGAGACCATTAATTCTGACCAAATCCCCAACTCCATTTGCAGAAATGCAGCCCCAAACTTGCAAGGAACCTCCACCATGCTTCACTGTTGCCTGCAGATACTCATTTGTGTACCGCTCTCCAGCCCTTCGGCGAACAAACTGCCTTCTGCTACAGCCAAATATTTCAAATTTTGACTCATCAGTCCAGAGCACCTGCTGCCATTTTTCTGCACCCCAGTTCCTGTGTTTTCGTGCATAGTTGCGTCGCTTGGCCTTGTTTCCACGTCGGAGGTATGGCTTTTTGGCCGCAAGTCTTCCATGAAGGCCACTTCTGACCAGACTTCTCCGGACAGTAGATGGGTGTACCAGGGTCCCACTGTTTTCTGCCAATTCTGAGCTGATGGCACTGCTGGACATCTTCCGATTGCAAAGGGAAGTAAGCATGATATGTCTTTCATCTGCTGCAGTAAGTTTCCTTGGCTGACCACTGCGTCTACGGTCCTCAACGTTGCCCGTTTCTTTGTGCTTCTTCAAAAGAGCTTGGACAGCACATCTGGAAATCCCTGTCTGCCTTGAAATTTCTGCCTGGGAGAGACCTTGCTGATGCAGTATAACTACCTTGTGTCTTGTTGCTGTGCTCAGTCTTGCCATGGTGTATGACTTTTGACAGTAAACTGTCTTCAGCAACCTCACCTTGTTAGCTGAGTTTGGCTGTTCCTCACCCAGTTTTATTCCTCCAACACAGCTGTTTCTGTTTCAGTTAATGATTGTGTTTCAACCTACATATTGAATTGATGATCATTAGCACCTGTTTGGTATAATTGTTTAATCATACACCTGACTATATGCCTATAAAATCCCTGACTTTGTGCAAGTGTACCTAGAAGAATTGATGCTGTTTTGAAGGCAAAGGGTGGTCACACCAAATATGGATTTGATTTCGATTTTTCTTCTGTTCACTCACTTTGCATTTAGTTAATTGATAAATATAATCTATTAACATGTCTATTTTTGAAAGCATTCTTACTTTACAGCATTTTTTCACACCTGCCTAAAACTTTTGCACAGTACTGTACATCATTGCACTCAAGAAGGTACAGAGAATGGCAAATAGGTTAATGCTGGGATTTAAAGACATGAGCTATGAGGATAGGTTAAAAAATTAAAATCTCTTCAGCCTAAAAAAAGAAGGGAAAGAGGGGACTTGATTGAAGTCTTTAACATCATAAATGGTATAGAGAAAGTTAACCCAAGGCACAGAGAGAAGAACAAGAGGGCAGAAGTGGAAGCTGAGTAAAGGTACATTTAGAACAGAACGTAGGAAGTAGAGATCTACTCGGTCCTAAATTTAAAACCCAATCCGAACCCGACCCGACCAAAAAAATCACTCTCAATTAATCATATCTCATTTACTTCCTTTCCTAGTAATCCAACACTGCATGATTTAACAGAAGACAACAACAGGCTTCTTCAAAACGTTGTTACCATAAATAGCCACACATTAAGATGCTCTTGCAAATTTGCATGATCATTTTGGACAAATTAAGTCATGTATGACTGACTTGGCCTAGGTACAGGACAAATACATCCCTTTTCAGCGTGCTGCTGCAGAGATGAATTTCCCCTCTTTTTGCTGTCATATTTCAGTAATATTTTGCAAGATTTGCATTGTACAAAGCCACATGGACTTTTATTATTGTTGAATACAATGGCATAATTTTTCCGAACACTGGATTTAGTTGTACCCTTTCCAGCAACGGAACGTTCCACTGCTACACATTCTCCTGTTGATAGTTATTATTATTATTTTTTTACTCCATCAGCCTCAATATTTTTAATGTCGCCACTCACGGCAGCACTTCACTTGTGCAAGATATATTTAGACAGGCAAAAAAAGGAAGCAGCAAGTGAGTTTTAGGAAGCACTTGCACACAGAGAAAAAAAAAACTCCACTCACTGATAACACACCCGACCTGAACCCAACACTTATTGTTTTATTATTATTTGTACTTATTTACCCCTCAATTTGGAATGTCCACTTATGTTTTTTCTCCTCACCGCAGCGGGTCCCCACAAAGCACAGATGTTCTGAGGGTGTGTAAGCATCCTCTGAACTCACAAGTCTAAAGCCAGAATCGCTTTTATGCCGAGCAATCCAGAGCAGAGGTGGGCAGGCTACCGATCCCTGAGAACAGAGATCAGCCCTGCTTTTTATCCACTCTGAATGTGCTTGGTGTCTGGCCAGTAGGGTTCGCTGTTGTGCGATGAGAAGGAATCCCTGCTGGTTTCCCATCCCCCACCCTGGGAGCGTCAGAGCCAATGTGACGCCCCAAAGTTCAGCCTCTTTGCACAGCCCGGATACGAACCGGTGCCGTCCAAGCTGTGTGACTCATCCTGCACTCCCAGCGGCAACACTTTAACTGGATGAGACACTCGGGGGACCCAGGATGCACTTTTTTTTACACTGAGATTAGAAAAAACATAATTAAGAATATATAATGCTGTTTAAAATGGCATTTTATGGGGTATGGCCACTTTATTAGGGACTACTAAGAAATGTTTATAGGAGCATGATGGTAACCAGAATTGTCTGAGCATCTGTAATCCAGATTGCAACATCATCAACCCGGAAATCAAGGAGCATTGTGCCATCATTGTACTGAAGAATTAACAAACATCCCCAAAGACACCGGATTCATCTACAGGCAATCAATTGGTTTTGAGCAAGCTGTAACAACTAGAACAGGCAGTAATTAGGGACTTCACAGGCAGTAATTAGGGACTTCGGGTGTGCCATGTAGCATTTTTAAACATGTTCACAGGATAACTGTGTTTCACCATCATGAACACAAATTATTTACAAGATTCAGTCAGTATAGATTGTAGCTGTCAGTGTTTTATAAGTGAATGGGTTTTAGAAGATAATGTTTTTCTCTTTTATATTTTGCTATGCTTGATCTGTGTATTTTCTTTGTTATTCCAATGTTGTAAGTTCTCAATGTAAAGGTAAACTTGTGGAAAGTTACTGATAAGGACACATTCCTAATTTGGGTATTAAATAAGGAGGTTGTCTTTGTCTTGTACTCTTTGGTTGTAATCTCTTGTAGTAATCGGGCTGACCTACAAAAGGTAACATACTGTATGTGATTGTAGTTGCACTTTACCACTGGGGCTAAACATGGCTATTTCTGAAGCTTGCTTGAGCTCTGGGTAGAGGGAGCTACATGAGGTTGCTAGGATACAGACCTGCACAGTTATATTATTAAATACATAGATTCCCTTTCCCTGCTGCATATTCCATTGAGAGGAACTGGAGCATATATTTACTAGATCCTAAATTGTGTAACCTAGCTGGTTTATAGACAGCTCTCCTTGATTAACTATTTGCAGATAAGATGACAAACAAGACCTGCAGCAAACCTTGAAAAAAAGGTTAAAACCAGTGTCGGAAGATAAATACACATCGAAAGAATTCTACAAGTTGGACTGTTTGAAAAATTATTATTATTATTATTATTTATTTATTTGGCAGACACCTTTAGATTCAACTACTATGAGAATACACAAATAACACTGAGGCCTACTCAACAAAAGAGTCTGCATGTGAAGAATGGTTTGTTCTTAATTGGGTTGCTCTGTTAGGATTGATCAACATGTATAGGAATACTGAACAGCTCCTTCACCTTTTTAGAGGTTGTAACTAACAAAATAATTTCCTACATCTTGCATGTTGTTTACTTTCATTTGCTATATAGTAGGTCTCAAATATGCATGTTACACAGAAATACACTAGGGTAAAGAAATATTTTTCTTCCGTTTGTCTTGCAGTTCCCTGGTCTTTTCACATGGAGAGTAAACTTGTCCAACCCCTTCATACCTTTCCTGTCATTAACCAACCAAGAGCTTGACTGACATGCTTTGACCCAAAACACACTGGTAAAATAACACAGAAGTGAAACAGTAAAATACTGTGCCGGCAAGCGGTGGGTTGCTCTGAATAAAGGGACACAGGAGGCAGCATGCAGTCCAAAGGCAGTTAAAACTGCCTTTTATTAGCTCTTGGGGGCAAAGACAGTCTACGGTAAGTGCACTGCATATTTTGAAAAGCGCAGGATATGTGTGATTTGTGTCAGCACTTTGTAAACGATTGTAAATGAAGCCCATTCTGTTCAAATGTTTATTTATTCATGTCATTTCGATTATAGTATGCCTGTGTATAAACGCATAGCTTCGGTTGCGTATATGCGCTTTGTTATGTGGGCAATATAAACCTATTTATTAAAAAAAATGTTGAGACTTATTTACATCGTTTCAGTTGTACAGTTTTGTATGTATATGATATACCTGTATATACACAAATGTATTTTCAAATATTTGTTTTAATTTTTTACCGTTTTTTGAGGATGCATGTTATGTAATATCTCTGTATATAAACACATTTCTGTTAAAATGTCAGTTTATTTACAATGTTTCAGTTGTGTAAATGCTTTATATGATGTTCCTGAATAAAGCTACAACATATTCAATTGTTTGTGCTTTCATTATAATATTTATGTTGTTTTTAATACGCCAGTCAAATTGACTGGTCATGGTTGTTCCAGGTTCTAGTGTTAAGACATGCTCAAGAAGACCAATGTAAAGTTCACAATGCCAGTCCAGGTACAGTACATGCTATCAACACAATGCCCAACAGATGGCACTAGAAAGCCCTTTTTTAGACACTGTTACAGTACAAGAGTGTAGAGGACCTTTGGTTCCTGACAGGATGTTGCTGGAATTGAAATCTCTAACATTTCAAAAAAAAAATTTTCAGTTTAGAAGAGCCACAAATTTCAAATAATTAACAAAACAAAACAAAACAAAACAAAACAAAACAAAAAACACAACCATACACATAAATAGGGATTTTTTTTTTTTATGGTAACATTGCTTGATTTTTACATTCTAAACAGTTTGCCTTTTCATTGCTATTTTGTGAAAAGGTAATGTATCACATAAATAAAAAACTTAAATGCCTGATCTTAATTCATTACGCACCATTACAGCTACAGAGAAACAGCATAGTAAAACAGTATGTTTATCAGAAGAAAGTGCTGTATTCTTTATGAATGGACACTTCACATTAAGCTTTAAATGTTTACATAGAGTGCTAGAATGGGACACCTTGTCAAACGTAGATCAAATGGGATTTTTTGGTGTAACATAAACTTTGGGAATCCCTGTAGAAGGGGTCAGTGGAAGCTACTGTACTGGAAGCACCTGGAAGAGGTTAGTTTGGGTTTAGCATGTCATCTTAATTTTTTTTGTTTGTTTTTCCTATTCTTTAATTATCAAGTAGACAAGAGTGCTGGAATCTTTTCATAATAATAAGGATTTGAACACCTGGCTCTCTATATTCTCACACTGAGGTGACTATAAGGTGGAAGTGGATGTGTCATGACACCATATCAGCATACACCTTCCTCGTATGTTTTAGGAATACTAGCTTTTGTTTAGAAGTGTTTTCATATCGTTAGGATAGAGTTTTCATGGCCTTCCTTAAGTCAAAGGCAAGTCTGTAAAAGTCACTGAGAAGATAGACCACAGCATGGGAAGGCTGTTTAGACTTTGTATTCAAATGTTTGTAGCAGTGTTAGCCAGAGTAACCACTTATAAATAACCTTGTATAGGATTTGACCATTTTGTGCTTTTAATTAACATATATAGCCATGTCAAAGTTGCTTGAGCTAATGATTAGATATAGTATAATGTAGGGGTATTACGTGCCCCAAATTGTCTTGTATTATTACATTAGGATATTTCTTAGGATATGTAAAATACATACTGGTAAATTTTAATTTGCTAAAACATAGGTTTGCTAGCCCAGAACTGATTTAAAATTACTAGATGCATATCTGTTTGCATAATTGCAGACTTGTCCTACCGCAGTAATTGCACGTACTGTAATTTAAATGCTTTGTAATACCCTTTCGGCTGCTGTTTTGTGTGGAAAGCTATTTATTGAAGTAAATCTAACAGATGTTTTCTTAAAAAAAACAACAATCAAAAGAATAATGCAGCAGAGTTTTAACTTAAACTACATTGGTGAGCACTTTGGTCTGTAGAGAAAGCGTCTGCCATTATTTCTGATGACTGCAGCTTGATCTGTATTTTGTGAGGCTCCATGCTGACTGCATCTACCGATCCCCTTTTTAAATGAGTTTTACATCCTGATCAATAACATCAATAAGCATCTTAAGTTGGGGTTTTAATCTTGACATTTTCTATTGTTTGATTAATCTTCCGATCTACGCGATCGATTAATGGATTAATCACACCTGTTTGCTACTCGTGATATGAAATTGTATTGAAAGACAATTACAAGTAATCACTTTTATTGATGTAATCTGACATTTTCTTTTGAGCTGTACTGCCTGTTTGTTTCCTTCAGCTAAATGCCACATCTAAAAAAAAAAAAAAAAACAGATAAAAAATACATCGAGCATATATATTCAGTTGCAGACAAAAGTATTTGGGCATTTTTAGAAAATTAGAAAAACCACGAAGAAAGTGATTTCTATCATTTCTAATTGTTCTATTGAAAGATATAAATTAGAGATTCAGCCTTATAATAAAACAACAAATTATTACATAACATGCATAAAAAGAAAAATAACATGCAAAAACTATTTTCATACTTTGACAAAAATATTTGGGCAATCAACATATTTCATATGAAACCCATTCGTTGCTAATTATTGACAATTATCGTGATTGGAAACCAACACCTGATGATGATTATATTATAAATAAATACATACTCTGAAGTGCTGAAAAATAAATTGGAAATTTGTGATACAAAAAAGCAATAAAAACGGTTAAAACTAAAATGGCAGTGATACAACTAAACAAAAAAGGAGAAACTACCAGAAAAATATCAGAAAGACTTGGTTTACCGAAAAGAACTGTGTGGGCTATTATTGACAAACACAGGAGAACAGGAGCTACTGCAACTAGCTCCAGGTGTGGAAGACCAAGAAAGATTTCTGCAAAATCTGGAAGAAGAATCCTCGGATTACTGTAAAAGATATGACACAAGAATTGAGAGAAGATGATAAAGAAATTCAATAGTGAACAATTCAACGATACCTTAACAAGATGAATGTCCATGGGCAAAAACCAAGATACAAACCTGTTAAAAACAATACACAAAAGAAAGTGATTGGAGATTTCTATTGAATACTTGAAGCCTGATGATTTCTTCAACCAAATTGTATGGTCAGACGAATCCAAAATATAACTTTTTTCACCAAGAAAGTAACAATATGTTTGGAAAAAGAGAGGAGAAGAATTTAAAGAAAAGTTCATCATGCCCAGTGTTAAACATGGTGGAGGTTGTGTGATGGTATGGGCTTGTTTTCCTTCCTCAGGCACTGGTGACTTTTGTATTGTAGAAGGATCAATAAATGCGGTAAAATATCAAGAAATTGGGCACTCTCATTTGTTACCCAGTGCTAGAAGGCTTATTGGACGGAAGTTTGTATTCCAGCAGGATAATGACCCTAAGCATTCTGCGGTCTAAAAAGTAATTTCTAAAAAAAAAAGAATGGAAGATTACAGTTAAGGATTGGCCATCTCAGTCCCCAGACATGAATCCCATCGAGATGTTGTGGATTGACTTGAAGACTGCTGTTGCAAAAGGGAGGGTACGCAAAATACTAATGTAAGGGTGCCCAAATACTTTTGTCAAAGTATAAAATGAGTTTTTGCATGTTATTTTTCTTTTTATGTAATAATTTGTTGTTTTATTATAAAGCTGAATATCTACTTTAAGTTATATCTTTCAATAGAACAATTATAAATAATAGAAAACACTTTCTTTTGAGGTTTTTCTAATTTTTTTAACCTGCCCACATACGTTTGTCTGCGACTGTATATATCTTGCTCTTAATTGTATTATTACTTGTACCGTGATACTTGAAATGTATTTGCTTACAATTGTAAGTCGCCCTGGATAAGGGCGTCTGCTAAGAAATAAATAATAATAATAATAATATATCATGGGTGGCCAATCCTGGCCCTGGCAGGCCACAATCCAGCAGTTTTTAGAGGCAACCCTTAATCATCCATTTCTAAAGACTTGGAACAATTTCATTTGGACTAGTTAAGCAGTAATTTTAATTGAAGTAGTAATTTGTTCAATTAAGTAATTTAGAGATAATTTAGAACAAAAACCTGAACACCCTGCAGCTCTCATGGACCACAGCTGACCATTCCTGATTTAATTGAACACATTAACTTGCTAAATTGATCCACAACTTACATTCTTCAGAAATTGATGATTTAAGGGTTACCTATAAAAAATGCTGGATTGTGGCTCTCCAGGACCAGGGTTGGCCACCCTTGGTATATAGGCACTAAACCCTGGTCCTGGAGAGCTACTGTGGCTGCTGGTTTTCATTTCAACCAATCTCACAGTTACTTAATTGAACCAATTATTGGTGTAATTAGTCAAGATTAACAGGTGTTCCAGATCTTTAGCCACTGATGATGTAAAGACACCTATAAAACCTGCTGGATAGGGGCTCTCCAGGACCATGGTTGGAGACCCCGGCACTACAGCCTAGAAAACTGTATTTAACAGCTCAATTTTTGGTATACCGTAACCTTTCAAGACCAGCAAAGGTAACTTATTGAGTGCCATTTCATTTAAGTTAGCGGAAGAGAAATGTAATTTATTGAGCTCTATTTTATTTTAGTTAGCTGAAGAAAAAGTACAATATAGCTGTTAATTATCTGATGCCGTTTGAAGGAAATATGTGAAATAAAGAAATATCAGCTTTCTTGCGACTAAGATGATACTATACACTTGTAGTACAGCCATAAAAGGAAAGCAGCAATGAGCAAATGTGCAAGTTGCAATTCATTCTGAGATATTAAGTTTTGGGTATACCTTCCAGTTGCCCTTTTGCCAAGGTCTTTAGAAACACTGGCTGCCATTATTTTTAAAGATTTATTTTTCATGCACTGTTTTTTGTTACTTTGGTAAACACGATTTAATTGATCAATAATTTAAAGCTCACAGGTGTGATTAATCAATTAACCATTAGTATCAAAGTATCTGGCTACCTTTACATACCATGTGGCTGGGGTTTGATTGATCAATTATTCAGTCAAGACCCAGCCACATTCCACATGTGTATTTGGCAGGGATGGTATTCACCCCATCCAAACTTAAATTCAAAATTATTAATCTTTTATTTAAACAAACTAATACACACTATTTATACATTCAGTGCTTCTGCCTTGCCACAGACACTTTAATAAAATTCAGAGGAAGGTCCATAAGAAGTTTTATAGTAATTGGCTGAGCAATTATCAAGAGACAAAGTTGGGTATAAAATTATTGGTCATTTTGCAACAATAAAATACTAATGAAGAGAGAAATATTTTTAAAAAATTGGATTAAGTTTATTTGAAGTGTACAGGTTTAAAAACATTTAATGTCATTTAAGAAGTGCTTATAGTGAGCCGCGGTGCCGAATGCAGCTGAACAGGTGGGCCCCAGGTAAAAAAAATTGTGTGGCAGGGCTCAGGCCTGCCCTGGTACATAGTGTATTTGCGGTGGTGGTTTGTAAATAAAATGTTTTTTTTTATTTAGCCATAAAATGTGTTTATTTTGTAAAAACAATGTGTACTGGATATGGCAGGACTGGGAGGTTAGACTTTCCTCCCTGCTTAATTGAAATGGAATGTGCAGCAGGTGGTAATTGAATAAATGATTGTCAATTAACCCTGGTCATCTGCCTTTAAAAAGGAAGGCTCTGGAAAGCCAGCTCTCCGTTTGTTCTTCTTTAGTTTGTTTTGTTCTCTATGTACCAGTGTGAGGATTCATGACTGTGTGGCTAGCCAGGGAGTGGGAACCAAATGTGTGACTGAGGACCACAGTGTGGTTATGGTAGGGGTTTATTTAGGGGAATTTGTGTAGGGAGAAGGTTCCTAGCATGTGACCTCCTTTTTAGTGGGAGCAGCGCGCGGCCCAAGCTTGGCCACCTTTAGTTTTTGTCTTTTTTTTTTTTTTCTCACTGCGTTTTTGTTTTGCTTTTTTGTATTGGCACATATACTGTTTGTTTATATCATTCTGCACTAGGGCTACCGTTGCTGGTACCCTAGTGGTGGCCTCTTACCACTGCAACTGAGTGAGTGAGTGTTTGCTCCCTGCTCTAGAACTATAAACCTATTACGTGTGCTCTGGACCCACTCTCCTCTTCCAGGCTGCTGCCCCTGCTCTACTCCCGTTCATCAGCTCTCTGCTTTCCTGCTCTCTGCTTTCCTTTCCAACCGGCACACTCCACTAAAAACTGCTCTTCTCTCTGTCACTAACTCTCTACTCTCTGCCTGTGCGGTCTCCCTCTCCTCTGTCCTACGGTCCTAATTCTCCTTGACCTCTCTTCTGCCTTTGACACAGTTGACCACTCTATTCTCCCGTCCTCTGGCACTGCTTTGCCTGGTTCTCCTCCTACCTTGCTGATTGCATGTAACAGGTGTCCTGACGTGGCTCGCCCTCTGCCTCTTTGGACAGGTGTCCCCCAAGGCTCAGTCCTCACTCTGGTACGCTCCTGTCGCTTCTTCCTCCGCAACATATATAGAATTCGACATATATAGAATCCATTCGTCGTACTTGCTACATGCTCATACTGGACTTTACTTGTATAAGCAAATAGTTTTCATATGTTAACTGCTCTTAGTTGAACCTGCTCTTGCATGTCATTATTTACTGTTCTCTTTTTTTTTTAATTTGATCTTTCGCTATTGATTTTTATTATACTTTTACAACTGCTCTCATCTGTAATGTGATACTTTGTAACGATTGTACGTCGCCTGGATAAGGGTGTCTTAAATAAATAATAAAACCTGGACGCCTGGTTGGCGTTTCAACATCAAAACCCTCTGTCTCTCATTTCTCAGCGGATACCCATACAGTAACAAAGCCCGTTACAGTTTGAGAACCCTTAATCTAAGTAATTACTTTGACTACAAACTCAGACAATCTGACTAGTTCTCCAACAAATATTCATTAATCAAGGTAATTCAGGATCTAAACAACATCAGTGTAAACAGTAAGCCTTAACACCTTTGCTTTGAAGGAAGACTTCTTGGCAAACCTGATAACAATCCGGACTCCATTCTTCAATTTTATATGTACCAAGTCATGTAAATGATTAGATAAAAACTACAAGGTATCAAGGTAACCGATTGATAAGCCTTTTGGTAACTTTTAGTATTAACTGCAAAGTCATTTGAGAATGTCTTATATAATATCTGTCACATACTAGTGGAGAATACCTCAGACATGGAATCAGGTATTTCAGGAATGGAGCACTGCCTTTTAACAACTTAATGTTTGTTTTTGTTTATGGGGGACTACAGAAGAGTTTTGATTGTAATTGCATGCAACTTAGTTTTAAGCTAAGCGATTTTTGAAAGAATCTCTTTTAGTTAATTCCATAGAAGTTGCTCTAATGCTATTATGAACCTGGCACTCTGGCAGAGCTCCTTCAGTTAACTGTTGTGGAAGCCTACTCTCTCATTATGTTGCTGTTTCCTGTTAGCAACCTTGCTTTCAAGGGGCAAGGCCTTCCCCAGAGGATCTGGTCAGACTGTTAGGCTGGGGGTTGCTGCCTAATAGCCAAATTTCCTTGAGCTGCATGCCTTAACTTTTCTTTATAGACCCGGTATGTGGGGTCTTTTTAAAGATTGTACAATACTATTGTGAATTCAGCATTTGTTATAATTGAATCATTATCGGTTTTCTTTTCATTTTGTTCTAAAATGCTTAAACAAAATTTGATCATGACTTTGCATAAAAAACTGTACTTCCAATGTTCAAAAAGGGAACAATAAAAAATGTATGTACTGTACATGTAAGTGACAAAGCATAAGAATTCTAAAACAAAACTAATCTGTTTTCATTCATACACAAGCACAGTTGTTTACAGAACTGTAAAAATACTGCGTCTTTTAATAATTTGACAAATTAGTTTTTTTTAAATATAAAATAATTCAGAAAATAAACTATTAACAATGTTCATTTTCACATTTAATTTCAACATTTTATAACGTCCAAAATTGAGAATCGCCTCTGGAATTGTGTTTTCTATGCAAATATTCAACCTTAATGTACTAGTACAGTACAACCCTTTTGTAGAGGAGATTAACAAGAATAACATAGAAAAATTAGCATTAAAACAATGTTATCTGTTTTGATGTGAAACCTAAAATACAGTAAGGAAAACCCACAGAGCTGTAATTATACATATTGAAGTGTTCTGTATGCTGTACTAAGCTACCAAACCATATGTGGGAACATTTCAATCTTGTGCAGCAACTTACTTGCCGTCTAATGAGCCTTCTAACCTTACACTTTTATTGCCCAATTAAAAAGCAAAGTACACCACCCAGTCGATATATTGCGTGCGTCGGGGTCCAATAGAAATCCGCTATATATCGAGGGCCGTGATATATCGAGAGACCCACAGAAAAACAAACAGGCTAACAAGTACTGTACAACCACTCCCTCGTTTTATCAGGGGGCAGTGTCCAATATAAATCCTCTACACAACCCGCTTTTTCTCATTTTTCTCACCTCCGACCTGCTCGCCCCTCCCCTCCCCATCCCTGGCTCTCCGCTCGGCAAGAATCACACTGCGATCTGCTGAAAAGAAATGGAAGAGAACCAAACTCCCTGCTGCCCTAGACCTTTACCGCACTCTCCTCTCCTCCTCCTCTACTCTCTCCTCTGCTAAATGTGCTTATTTCCAATCTTTAATCCAAGCCTCCACTAACAACCCACGTAAACACTTCTCTCTACCTTCTCCTCCCTCCTAAACCCTCCCCCCTCCTCCTCCCTCCTCCATCTCCCCTGATGACTTTGCCTCCTTCTTCTCTTCTAAAATCTCAGATATCCGCAAACTCTTTAACACCTCTCCTGCTCCAACCCCTACACCCACTACATCCCCTACTAACTCGCCCTCCTTCTCCACCTTCTTGCCCCTCTCAGACTCTGACCTCTCCTCCCTGCTGCAGGGTCACAAACCCACCACGTGTGCCTTGGACTCCCTCCCCACTCACCTCTTTCAAGCTGCTGCTCCTGCTCTACTCCCCTTCATCTCCTCCCTCCACAACACCTCTCTACTTTCTGGTATCTTTCCCCCTGCCTTCAAAAAAGCCTCTATCACTCCCCTCCTCAAAAAACCTACCCTCGACCCCACCTCCCTCCAGAGCTACCGTCCTTTCTCCCTCCTACCCTTCCTCTCCAAAACCCTCGAGCGGACTGTACACCGCCAGCTCTCTGCTTTCCTGTCCAACCACTCTCTGCTTGACCCTCTCCAATCTGGCTTCTGCTCTGCCCACTCCACTGAAACCGCCCTCCTGTCTGTCACCAACTCACTTAAGTGTGCCCGAGCTGCCTCTCTCTCCTCTGTCCTAATTCTCCTCGACCTCTCTGCTGCCTTTGACACTGTTGATCACTCTATTCTACTATCATCTCTTGCTGACCTGGGGATCTCTGGCACTGCTCTGGCCTGGTTCTCCTCCTACCTCTCCAACCGCACTTACCAGGTAACCTGGCGTGGAGCAACCTCCACACCTCACCCTCTCTTAACTGGAGTCCCCCAAGGGTCAGTCTTGGGTCCTCTCCTGTTCTCTCTCTACACCCACTCCCTGGGCCCCCTCATCGCATCCTATGGTTTCTCATACCATTTCTATGCTGATGATGCTCAGATTTTCCTCTCCTTCCCCACCTCTGACTCCACCATCTCCTCCCGTATCTCTACCTGTCTGTCTGCTATTTCCTCCTGGATGCACTCGCATCACCTCAAACTCAACCTCTCTAAATCTGACCTCCTTTTCTTTCCCTCCTCCTCCCCCTCCTCTGATCTCTCTATCTCTGTTCCTCTGGAATCTACCACACTCTCTCCCTCTTTCTCAGCTAAGAACCTTGGAGTCACCCTGGACCCCTGCCTCTCTTATTCCCAGCACATCTCCACTCTGGCACGCACTTGCCGATTCTTCCTGAGCAACATCCGAAGAATCCGACCCTTCCTCACCAATTATGCTACCCAGCTCCTGGTCCAGGCCCTGGTACGCTCATCCAGAACTCTGCTGCCCGCCTGGTGTTCTCTCTGCCTCGCTTCGCCCACGCTACTCCACTACTCCGCTCGCTCCACTGGCTCCAGATCACCGCTCGCATCCAGTTCAAGACTCTTGTACTAGCCTACAGATGCCTTGACCAGACTGCACCCAGCTATCTCCAGACCCTCATCTCTCCCTACACCCCCACTCGACCTCTTTGCTCCGCCTGCACTAGAAGACTAGCTCTACCTCCGCTACGCTCCCCTGCCTCCAGAGCCCGCTCCTTCTCCACCCTTGCTCCGCAGTGGTGGAATGACCTTCCTACAGATGTCAGGACTGCCCAGTCCCTGACCACATTCCGGCGCCTCCTTAAGACTCACCTCTTAAAACAGCACCTGTAGAACTCCTCTGTTTGTATCCTGGGACACTATCACCCTTCATGTAAATGTGCTTTATTTTGCTCTTATCTGCCCCCTATTTTACTGCATTTAATCCTGTACTTCAGAATACTGTAATCTGCCAAGTGTTTAACCTGTAGTACTTTGTATTTAATCATATCCTGATGTAACTATCACTATTTAATCATACCCTGATGTAACTATCACTATTATCTGCTGTATTATTGAATTGTGGTTTGTCACACTTGAACAAAAATTATTGTATTTCTTGCTCTTATTGTATTACTTGTATTGTAACACTTGAAATGTATTTGATTATGATTGTAAGTCGCCCTGGATAAGGGCGTCTGCTAAGAAATAAATAATAATAATAATAATAATAAAAAACAGCACAACGTTTTAATTCGTACTGCGGAGGATAACTGCTTCCCATCAACTTAAGTCTCCAATTAATTTAATGAATCTTCCTCTCCTTTCTCAAATGCCCAAACCGCTGCATTGAAAGAATCCATTCACAACATAGAGGCTTGTTGCTAGGGAGCCGACGTCACTGCCCTGTGACTTTTGCTTGTGCATTGCTTAAAAAAATGCTTCAGCAAGTAGATACTTAATTGCTCAGTTAGACTGGAAAAATGGGGAGCCAACTCCAGGAATGCGATATATTCAAATCTGCAGTATAGCAACGGGCGATATAACGAGGGGTGGATGTATTAGTGGTCTAGAAATCAGCAGTACGACTCCATTGACCCCTTAATATTATGTCCTGGACATTTTAATATGGCAATAAGAAGATTGTAACATTAACAGAAGTGATATTAAGCCACTGTGACTGTAGTTAAAATATGTTGATTTACAAAAACAAAATAATGTAAAAATAGGAAAATAAATAATCCACATATTTTTAGATTGAATAGTACAATCAAAACAAGTACTGGAACTTTAACTATCCTTTTCATTTTTACATTACATTTAAAATAGATTCCTGAGTTATGTTCTTGACTGATCAATATGTTTTACTTTACCAAGGTGCAAATGAAGACCAGTGAGAATGACACCAAGTATTAGTAGCTTGGCAAATAAACAGTAAGTTATGTGAAATTCACTGCTGCAATTTACACTGTAGAAATAGGCAGCTGAATCACCTTACATCAAGAAAACACAACACTGTGATAAATGATGTTATTACAGCAGTCCTATTAGTCAAGAGACAAATGCAATCTTATGAAATCTGACTCAACAATTAAAATGAAAACAAACCACTGAAAGTTGATGGAAAATACTGTATGCAGGGTAGTTCTGCCACTGAAGGGGGTTCACTTACAGGAATACCAGTTTCTCAGCATTGACATTCACTGAAATGAGCCCTGTTCTGTAGGCAGCTGACATTCTTGCAGTGCCAATGCTAATCTTGCAGATAACCTTGGAGGGCAATCAATGCCTGGATATCTCGATGGTCTAATGATGTATTTGTGGGTCGTCTTAAAAAGGTTGTTCCCAATAAAATGACCATGCCACTTAATAGTATAAATAGCAACATGTATATTAGGTCAATAAAAAAAGTATGTATTTTTTTTGGTCCAACAATGCCTGCCACCCCATGCTGGCAAGGGGGATAATCTGGGTCTGCATGCTAATGAGGGTGCTAGGTTGAGAATCATTGGTACTGGTTCTGTTTAGTAAATTACTGTATTTGTGGAGTAGTTTGATGAACATGAATCAGCAACTACATACCTTCCACGGCCCATACAGCCCCCAGCTCTTAATAACTACACTGTGTATTTTTGTGCCTGTAGCATCTAATCTGTCAGCACTTCCAACATTCCTGGCACAATTTCTCATTGCACTTTCCTGATGAAGTCCACTTGATGTTTACAGTAACCTTACAGAATCAATGCATCACCGGACCTGTACATTATTGTGATAACATTCACGAATGTATCCAACTATATGTAGAGAATTATACTAATTCTCCGATATCTGCATTCTGCATTTCATTGGTATCACTGGTACATATTAAAACCTTAAAGGGAAAGAGATTTTGTTTTTTACACCCCTTATGCTCTAATAGCACTAACACCCTGAGAAGTAGACACTGCATTCTGCTAGTTACTAAAATCATTTATTCAGGATTACTGAATCGGCCTTGAGACATTTATACTACTATGAGGCATTACCTAAAAAAAAAAAACACCTTATTTTGTCATCTGCATATTGTACATTCTGCCTCCCCAAAGCCAAACTGCCGTTTTTTTACTAAGAGATAGATTTGAAATGTTGTGTTGGTGGTGCAATACATACATTGCAAAATATTCTTAAATGTGTTTTAAGAAACAACAATTTTCAAAATGTAACATTACTTGTAGTGTAATCACCACTGCTCATTTATAATGTTAATGAATATTAATTGATGCTGCATTATCTCTGCTTTCTGAAGCTACTGAAAATCATCACAGTACAGCATCTTTAATGTTTAATGATTTTATAAAGTTAAGTCTGCATGACCACAGTGCTCATTTGGGTTCTGCTTGATGCCAACAAGCACTGCTGATAAATGTCATGGTTGAAGGAAGTCTAGCCTGGGAAAACAACATTGCTATATCCAGCCTATGCCTTATGAACAAAAGTACATTTTAGAGCAATATTACGGGTGACATTAATTGATCCCTCATTGCTGCTGAGCCCTGTAACTGCAGATCTGCTGATCATGGCCCTTCTTGTTGCTATCTGGCATTAATGCATGTGTGTGACATCCATTAATATATTATTTTCTGTTACTGCAAGCCCAGACTAATGGGGCTAATGCTTCCTGAGGAGCAGCCCAGAGCTGCATTAGGCACGGATGTTTGATTGATTTAAAACAAAGAGCCTGACCGCCAGGCAGCTCTATATGGGCTTGTTTCCTGTCACACGCCCACAGGGTTATCGCTGAAATGCAATTAAGGTGCTTAAAAGTACATTTTCAGGAAAATGCAGAATTGATGAGAGAGAAGCTCTGCCAGTGGGTGTCCTCTCAGAGTTTGGGCCTGTATCGTGCTATATCAAGGAAATGGACAGACCAATAAAAACAAAACCAAAAAAAGGTTGTGTCAAGGTAAGGAACAGATCTGATTACTATAGGAACACTATAATACGAGTTTCTATAGCAACTTTATAGCAGCCTTTATATTAATATATGTACCATAGTGTATTACATAATTTCCCACATATAAACACTATGACATACTTATATATTTTATAATACCACTTCCCTTGGTTTTAACTAATTGGGATACATTTAGCATCTGTGGTTTTTTCCAGTTATTGGCATCTGTTAATCAGTAATTGACATACTTACAGTTAGCAAAAAGAACCCAAGCCACTGTACCACTTGGAGAGGATATCAAATTCTAACGCATTAGAGACATAAATATCGATATGAATCTAGTTTCAAAAGTGCATAATAAAAGGAGGCGTTCTATGAAAGATTATATAGATGTAAAAAATGTGCCATAGTGTTTACAATTAAAATTATTTTCAATTGAGTACTGTAACAAAAGAAACAAGTCTCTCTCTCTCTCTCTCTCTATATATATATATATATATATATATATACAGCATACAGTACACCCTCACTATAATGCCCTTCATTATAACGAACCTTTGGCTGTAACGAACCTGGCCCCTGGACCCCAAATGAATAAAACCAATAAAGGTAATAAACACACACTGTCAACATCCCGGTCTGTACGCACGGGATGCCACCTCTGCAGTGAAGTCAACTCTTTTGTCTTAAGAAGCGTGTGCTGAGTAACTGCCTCTGAAACGAAAATGATTTTGTGTTGCAACCAAGCTGGAAACTATCGTTTTGAAAAAAAAAAAAAAGAGTAACGCAGGCATATCTCTTGTGACTATAGGTTGTGTCACAAAGACGGCCGGAGTGGGTGGCGTCAGACCAGAAGCAGGAAATAAACAGACAGAGAGGTGTGGTTTGGTGAAGCTGAGCGAATGCTTTCGCTCAGCATTTAATGAATAAACAGAAAATAAAAGGTTTGAACAGACAAACACGTGACACGGCACTTGCGCCAAAATAAATAGACAAACAAAACGTACTAAACACTTAACAAACGGTGCACGGAGAGACAAACAAACACAGTGAGTACAAACACTTATAGATTATTATTATTTTACTTTACGTTCTCCTTCTCTCTCACCCGTTCTCCACTCTCGAACACCCAACTCTGAGTGAAAGAACGTGCATCTATATATGCTGTTGTGCTGGGATTCAATTACTAATTAATTATTCCCTTGAATCCCAGCACGTGAATTAATTCTGTGCAACCCCATGCTCACATATTACATTTAACCTGCACGTGAAGTGATTTGTGCTCTCCTCGTGCCTAAATACAAATCTACACTTTTTAAATACACGTGAAACACAGACCCGTTTATATCCCGTGTACCAATGACTATACACCAACATTAACACACGCAACATACAACATATAACACACAAATGCACACAGGGGCGGGGCACATTGCCACAGTTGTCATAAAGCACTCTGTTTTTTGGCTTGTTCAGCAACCATGCGGCAAAGCAAAAATGATTAAAGAAAAAAAACAACGAAAAAAAAAAAACTGAGGATTTGATTAACTTTTCCTGTCAAACTTTTCATGTCGGGTTGATTTAGAATAAAAGCTCAGTCTGGGATTCTTGGATGTTGGATTAAGAGTTGGAGCACTTTGAAACGATTTGTATCAGATAGATGTTGAATAAAAGTTGAATAAAAGCTTCAATTCGGAATTTTTGCTTTTTGTACAGCGTTTTTAATTATTTAACACATTGGATAAAGCAAAGGCAGAATACTGCATACATGAAACAAACAGGTACATGTAATTCTACTTGTATTCATAATATTATCTCATTAACTTACTCCAACAGTTTGATTGTCCTTTCACTATAACAAACCCCTCGATATTGCGAACAAAAGGCTTGGACCTCAACAGGTTCGGTACAGCAAGGGTGTACTGTATGTATAATATATATATATATAATCATCATCATCATCATCTTCAGCCTTTTTCAATCCACTGCTGGATGAAGGCCTCCCCAAGATTCTTCCACAAAAGCCTGTGTGCTGCGTCCCTCATCCACGTTGCTCCGGCGTGTTTTTTAATTTCATCTTGCCATCTTCCTGGAGGTCGTCTTCTTGATCGCTTTATATCCCTTGGGATCCAGTCTAGTATCTCCTTGGTCCAGTGATGGTCTGTTCTTCTTGCTACATGTCTGGCCCACTGCCATTTTAGTTTTTTCGCTCTTATAATAACATTGCATACTTTTGTTTGCACTCTTATCCATTCCTTCCTTTTCCTGTTTCTTCTTGTTATTCCCATGTGGCAAAGTGGTGATTGATTACAGGTGCGTGCAGTGAACCGTGGATACAAGAACACACAGACAAAGATTTTTCAGGTGCAAGGGTGTTTATTGATTTATTATACAATGTCCAGAGCCTTATGGCGAACACCTGTAAATAATGAATGATGGAAGTGATACAACAGCATGTATCACTTTGTTTGTAATCCTCGGGTTTGACCCAAAACCAAATAATAAAAGTCCAAGTTCTATTACACCCACACGAAACACAAAACACACACAGTTACCAGTGAGTGATTATCAGTGCTCGTGGTGCAAGACAGTTCTCCATGAACAAAGGGGAAAGTGTTGGTGTCCGGGTTTGATGCTGGCTGAATAGCGACAGCTCCAGATCTTTAGTAGCAGTCTAAAATAACAAACAAACAGTTTTTACTCAGACAACTAAAACACAACACTCACGTTTTTAGCAACACAGGATACTCCTTCTAGGTTTGTTCTAACAATTTCCAAAGGAACAGATCACTTACACTATGTCCCCTATTTATACCTTCGCTCATGACCCCTAGGTTAACGAGCGTATCCGCTCCTCCAATCCTCAGATGCCACGCTGTTTACCGTCTGGGTCATTGAGTTTGGGTACCATAGATTCGCCCCTTTCCTAAATGACCGACTTACACCTACCCTAAGGAATAAATTGTTGTGCCATTTAGTTAAGGGTACTCTGTTCCTTTTACACATGCCCTCAAAGGTCGAGAGGGAAATCTAACACCAAGAATCATTCGATCTCTGTCACATCCCAGCATGCATCTTTCCATACTCCGTTGAGTCATTTGTAATTTTTGAGTCATTTTTGCATTGAGGGTCCAGGTCTTGCATCCGTAAGTTAGCACTGGCAGCACGCATTAGTCGAAGACTTTCCTCTTGAGGCATATGGGTAGTTTCCCTTTCAGAACCATGCTTAATCTTCCAAAGGCACTCCAGCCCATTTTTGCTCTTCTGTTGATTTCACACATTTGGCTCTCTGTTGCAAAACTAACTGTGCTAAGTACATGTAGTTATTGACTTCTTTAAGCTTGATCCCATTGACTTCAATTGCCTGTGGAGTGGTATATTTATTGAACATGATTTGAGTCTTCTTCAGGTTCATTTGATGCTAGCCTTGTGTAGTTCTTGTATTCTTGTTTGTAATTCTTCTGTGCACGTTGTAAATATGAGGATGTCATCAGCAAATCTTAGGTGATTCAAGTAGGCTCCATTGATCTTCAGCCCCTTAAATTGTATCTCCTTGACGAATCTTGATTTTGTCGCTGTTTTTATGGAGACTTACTGTGGATGCTGCACTCTTGTATATGGTGCTGATCAAGTCTCTATGTTTTCTTAATTCCTTGTTTTTTCAGAGAGCTTAATACAGATCTTGTCTAAACAGAGTCAAAGGCTTTTTCATAGTCGATGAATCCCAAGCAAAGTGGTAGTTTGTACTCGTTGCTGGTTTGAATCACTAGCCATACAACTTGATGATCTATTGTGCTAAATCCACTCCTGAATCCTGCTTGCTCATTTGATTGTGCCGAGTCAAATTTATCTTGAAGTCTGTTGGTATCTTGGTAAAAATGTTGTAGATTATAGGAAGTAAGCTAATAGGTCTGTAGTTCTTGAGGTCTTCTTTGATCTCCTTTCTTATGTAAAAGTATCACCAATGCGTTGTTCCAGTTGTTTGGCACTTTCTTTTGCTTAATACAATCTGTAAAAATATGTGACAGTATTTTTGTCAGTTCTTCACCTCCTTCTTTCACGATGTCAATCATTATGCCGTCTTCTCCGGGTGCCTTTCCTGTCTTCATATGTTTGATAGCATGTTTCACTTCTTCCGGTAGAATGTCTGGAACTTCTTCCTCAGGTTGCGACTTTTCTGTTTCATCTTCATCATCTGCTACGTTGCTCTTTTCATCTTGATATCATTTTCTGTAAACGTCTTTGACTCTCTTCAAAATCAATTCACGGTTCTTGATGACAGTCCCGTCCTCTTGTTTGATTGCTAAAATCTGTTTTTTCCCCCTGATGATCAGTCATTGTTTTGCTTTCTTCATGCTTCAGTTGTTTTCAATAGTTTTCTCAACCAACCTTCAGTTGAACGACCTTGTATCCTCAGTAATGCTCTTTCTTACTGTTTTGCAGAGCTCAATGTATTCAATCTTTGACTTCAGAGCTGCTGTTTGTTTCATTTACCTTCTTTTCTTCATGTCTTTTGTCTCTTGCGTGATCTTCTGGTTGTATTTTGCACTCTGTGTTCCAGCAATGTTTTTTGCTGTTTCTGCAATTACTTGCGTCACTTCCTCATAGATTTTGTTTACCTCGATTGCTTCATCTTTTTGCAGATTTTGAAGAGCGCTGAATCTATTCTTCAATTCCAGTTGAAACACCAGGCTTTGCTTCTGGAGCATTTCTACTTTGATTGTGTTAGATTTCATCATCACGAGTTTTGCTGTCTCCAGTGCTGTGTTTAGGTGTATTTTGCATCTTACAAGTCTGTGGTCACTTCCTGTTCCTACGGTGTGCTTCTTGTTGGTGAGTATGTAGTCAATTTCATTCTTCACCCCGTTGGGTCCTCTCCATGACCATTTCCTGATGGGTTTCTTCTAGAAGAAGGTGTTCATGATGAATAAGTTCTTGTTCTCTGCAAATTCAACTAGTCTGTCGACCCTCTCGTTCTTGTTGCCATGTCCAAATTTGCCGACCAAATTCTCGTCTTCTTGCTGGGCTCCTATTTTGGTGTTGAAGTCACCAATGATGAACTTATAGTGGCTCTTCCCATTTTCGTGTAGTTCTTGTACTTCTTCATAAAAATCTTCGACTTCTTCACCCGAATAGCTTGTTGTTGGTGCATATACTTGGATGGCCTAAAATTCATACTTCCTTGAAACTTTCACTATAAGCCTTGCAGACCTCTCTGACGTGCTGTCTCTATTACGTTATTCTTGATTCTCTTGTGGACAATGAATCCAATGCCTCCTCTTTGTACATCTGCAGTGCCTCGGTAGAAGAGAAGATGTCCACTTTTGAGTTCCAATAGTCCTTCGTCTTTTTGCTGTACTTCGCTTAGTCCTATGATGTCCCACTTGATTCTTCCAAGTTCTTCTTCCAACTCTTGAAGTCTTGCTTCACCTGAAAGAGATCTGCAGTTGTACGTGGCCAAGGTCTGTGTTCTGTAGCAGCCTAAAATCATAACCTGGTGATTCTTAGCACCCTCTGCCTTCATGCCTAACCGGCCTCTGCCTTGGTCGGTGCCTCCGGTTTTTGTCTGTGCTTTTATCATGGGGGGGCTGGCCATAACTCTCCACACTGGCCAGGCGGGTTGGTGAGTGCCCCTCCCACTTTGGCTGAGTATGTTCCTCAAGCTTTCACAGCATGGTTGAACCCACCAGAGTCAGGGGACCACACTGTAGTTTTTCTTGAGATCCCGTTGTCACCCTCCTGCCACTATGAGGCAGTGGAAGTTGGACTTTAGGAGAGTGTATACGTATGTGTGTATGTGTGTATGTGTGAGTGTGTGTGTGTGTGTATATATATGTTCGATAAGCAGAAAAAAGTATTAGAGGATACAGGCCCAGATATTGGAAAGGTTTGCGCACTGCACAGAGGGTTATGTGTGTTGCAAATGGCTGTTATGCGCGAATGTGCAAAATGTGCCATATTTGAAACTTCTTTTTGCGTGCCACAATCCGTTTTGCGCTGTGCTCAAATATAATGTATGCATTGTACAATTTGGAGGGAGCGGCCGACAATTTGTAAGATCCTGCCATGTTCGAAAGTATGCGCCAAGCACAAAGCCAGTTTTGCGTGCCACAAAATAATCCTTTTAAAAAGCAAGCCTTAACTCCGCCCACATTATTCCAGCACTCACTGACCCAATCACTGAAGTGAAATGCAGGCGCTTTCCGAGGTACTACAGCAATGGAAAACACCCAGCGATCATACAAGGTTCTGTCCACATCTATATAATGATTATATTCAAAAGAACGATTGTGATAGTAGCATCACTAGTTTTAATACATGTTTAAAAAATAAACAGGGAAGCTGCAATCATGATCGTTCTTTGGAACTTTAAGAAAACAAATCACTTTCCCAAGCACGCTTTCTTGGTGCTGAAAGAACAACTTCAAAAAAAGAATCACAAGTACAGCACGGTATCATCGTACATACCGTTGGTATGTAACATAGACAGAGCCGACAGATACTTAACAACTACCTGTATAATTCAGGATAGGTTTACTTTAATAGATACATACAGCAGTATATCAACCCTAGATCGATCAAGCAACAGTTTGCACCTCCTTACCTTGCATTCACATAGATTTCAGTATCAAAGACACTGCTTATACAGTAGTAGGCTAGGCTACTGATTACTGTATTGGTAAATTTTGTCAGCATTTTGAATGTAAAATGTTCGAAAGGTGCTCCTTTCTTATTCCACTGCCCATTCAGCCTGTTTCATTTAAGTTGAATTCATTGCCCCCCAGGTTTGTCAAGCAAGTTCAGGGGGCGTGGTGAGTGGAAGGGGCTTTCAGCAGGAGTATGAGTAAGGGATACACATGTGCAGGCTGCATCCACAGGCAGTGTTCTTGGCCGGCTCCATGCTGAGATTTCCGTCTTCTGGAATTCCGAATAGAGTAGTGTTTTCAGCATTGTGGGTTTGTTTTACAGCCCACACTTCTGTAAATATGTTTATGTATAGTGTAAGGAGCATGGGTCGGAGCTACTCAAAACACCGGCTGACTGGCGCGTTTCTGTAAAATAGAGTGGAGTTTGATGCTACAGGGACATTTTGTCCGTCTCCTTCATGTTGACACTTAGCCAGTTAGCAAGTCGCTACAATATGTTTTTATTTAAGTTATATGTTGCATAGTCTACACTGTTATGTGGTCCATTGTTTAATTTCTCCATCTAGTAGCTTATTTATATATTTGTGGGGGTGGGCATGCAACTTCGGGGGTGCCAATGCTACCAATGTGTGTTGAGCTTTGATTCTGCATTCCATGTGCAGGTTACATTTGACTGTAGACTCATCTGAGGAATATTGGTATGTACTGTACACCTGTGATAGCTGCTTGGCAGGGTATTGTTAACAGTCCTTTGTCGTGTAGTATTCCAATTCTGCGCATTCACGCTTGGCTCTTGTGCATTTCTGCTAAATTGGTAATGAATGCAGAGGTGGTTTTGTGAGGCACTGTGACAGAAATATATCAGTGCTTTACACATTGGTGTGTATTCCTGGGGGTTTATTGTTTGGTCGCCAGACCGGGAATTACAAAATAAAGACCCCTTTTCCAAAACTGATTATAGTTTCCTGACTTGTGATTATTTCTGCGCTGCATCACCTCTGCACCTGTTTTCCATCAGCAGCCACTTTGCCACAGGCACAAACACATTTGCGAATTGAGCAAAAAACTGCTATTTTCCAACTTCGCGCAACTGTTTTGTGCCGTGTTGGAAAATATAAATTTTTGTGTAAAAGCACTCATTTTTGCTAGGCACAAATTTTGCGAGGGGATTGCGCATCACTTCGAATATCTGGGCCCCAGTATTTAAAAATGAATTAACAAAAACAAAAGATAACCACATTTTACTGGTGAGAGCCTTGCACAGTCACTGCGGAATTCAGATTTATAAGTATGTATTATTATTATTATTATTATTATTATTATTATTATTATTATTATTATTACTATTATTGGTAGTAGTCGTAGTAGTATAAGAATAATATGTAGTGGGAAATAAGGGAGAGTAAGGTAGCCTATCTACTCTCGTGTAATGGAAATCATAGATTTACTACCAATATTTTAAAATGTACTGTACTAAAGACTAGATCATTTTTATATCATTAACCTAAGTGCTGGTATTTTAGCTCCGTTCGTAGACTATAAGGATCAGATTTGCTGAAGCTATGGTTCTGTAGGAAAGTTTATATATATTATATATATGTACCTATATATCAGCAGCAGTTGTTGATACATAGTTCACCCCCTAGTCTCTGTAAGTCACTTTGGATAAAAGCGTCTGCTAAATGACAATAATAATAATAATGTGTATATTTTTTTTATAATTAATATATATGTAGTCAAAAATGTTTAGCAAATAATGCAAGGATAGTACGCAGTTGCTTTCTTGTGGAATTTTTTTTAAAATTATTATTATTTGTGTAATGCTATGTCTGTTTGTTCCTCCCCCTGTGCTTTAGGAGGCAGGCAATATCAGTACTTGAGCAAGGCCAAACTGGAAGTCAGACAGAAATATTTAATATACCCTCCCGAATTTAAAATTAATTAGGTCATTTGGAAGGAGAATTTCTCTGCTTAAAAGAAATCTGCATGGAAACATACACAACTTGAAAGAAGGTGAGACTTATTTTTCTTTTTCCATGGAAATTGCCCCAATGTTACCCCAAAGTTAATCTGTAAGGTAAATAAAAAATAGATTAGTTAGTTGTACAGTAGCTTAAAAAACTATGGTGAGAATGGAATTAAGCATTCAGCGGACATAAGTACACATTGTAAAACCACAACACAGTTCCCACATTTAACACTGTACCTTATCAAGAGATGGGCTCTCTAGGGCAGGCGTCAGGCCAGCTCCCAGGGGATTGTGGGGATGACCACATTGTCATTGCCTAAGTTATTCTTGCTCTGTGGGTAAATAGAGAGGATTGTCTTTCTTGCTACAAATCCAAAGCCTTTTATGAAAAATAAAAATAGGTTAGGGAGTAGCGGGATAAAGCAATAAAATAAGTGATGGACAAAAAAAATACCTTAGGTAAATTGATGAGGTGGAAAGCTGTATTATTCAC
This sequence comes from Acipenser ruthenus, assembly GCF_902713425.1. Taxonomy (NCBI): domain Eukaryota; kingdom Metazoa; phylum Chordata; class Actinopteri; order Acipenseriformes; family Acipenseridae; genus Acipenser; species Acipenser ruthenus. Next base: position 69,960,343 of record NC_081192.1, read on the forward strand.
TCCCCGAGTTCAGATGGTTGCTGTGGTCTGATAGTTCCAGTAAAATGAAACTGTTTCTAGAATCAATACCACCATCATTTCACAAAATGACTGTGGTTTCTATTAAAGAATGGTCATAAATCACAAGAACTTAAAGTAAGCCAGCTAAGGTAGGAAGAGAAATTAGTCATTTTAGAAAGCAATCTTCTACCGTTAGAATCACAATAGCTGCTCATATGTTCAGGACTCATTTGCATGACATAAAAGATAAAAAATCTCAAAAGATCTATGCAAATCAAGAGGTCCTGAGAATGAAAAAGAAAGTAGAGAATTTCCACACCTTCTCTTGTGATCAAGATGAGCATATTTAGCAGAACTGTGTCTTGCAATACTCCCAGGGCAAAATAAGATTCAACATTTTTGTAAAGCAGCGTGTCATTTTCTAGTTACGTTGTTTTATTTGTGTTCATAATTATCCCATGTTCACATTTGAACACCATTATCTAGGGCTTCATAAGCTGAACACTAACTTTATAGAACATCACAGCAAATTGTATTCTGAATTCAGCTGTCATCCAACTAGTACACACTTGCTAAGCTTAAAATTGTGAAACTCAAAACAGTTTTAAATACTTTACAATCTAGAACAGAAAACTATAAATAATTATAAATCCAATTGTTTTACTTTTTTAATTGCTACACAGAGAGCATTATTTAGCTTTCACTGCAGTCTGATCACGCCTGGTCACGTGCCACGCCCAGATTTCAGCCACTGCGTTATAGGAAAAAAAAGTGCTCAAAAGATTATTTTTTTTGGTGGCCTCAATATGCTTCAATCAGTACCGCTTTCAATTAGTATACACATGAACCGCCTCTCACAACTGACCAATGACATGCTTGCTGTCTGCCAAAGCACGCGTTTCAAATTTCTGTTTGTGATTGGGTTATTTACAATAATTCGTGAGAGATTCAACCTTGAACTCTTCTGATTGGACAATGCACACAGCTTTTACACTTTACAGTCCAAACGGACGCGCAACGTGACGTAACACTGAGTGAGAGATGTGAAGTATGGCCTGACAGTGGTAGGGGAAAGGAAAAAATTATTCAAAAATTAGCTATTTGTTTTGGTCGCCCTAATTTGTCTAAACGGCAGAAAACTGTTTATGAACTGTCTGAAGACAACAAGATAGCAGCTACCACCGGAGTCCTGCGCTAGTCAGATGGTAATTAAATTATGATTATTGCGTTTCTACTTTGGCAATTGCACATTTACCCAGGTTGGCTGTCAGCCGGGCTACCCTTAAAGGGCTAGTCACACTACAGCGTTTATTCTCAGTTTTTTTTTTTTTAAAAATCGATCCTATGGAATTGAATACTACCTTTCACACTTGAGCGTAATCGCTGCAAGAAATGCTGCGAAAAATAAATCAAAACAGGTTTGATTTCTGGACAAAATTCCACAGAGTCCTTCAACACACACAGGCTGCTGCATTGTTATAGCTTCGATGAAGAGAACAAAGTAGAAGAGTGTGGTTCACATCTATAAAATACCACCGATTTGCGGATACTTGATATACGCAGCAGACAAAAAAATAGCCTACTGGTATTTAAAATAAAATAAAAGCAGAGGTAGCCAATTTGATCTAATTTCATTAAACCACAATACTTCAAACTGCAGTTTATGTTGTTTCTGCAGTGTTTACTGCAAGCGGATGCATTTACTTAATTTCAAACAAGAACAACTCACAAAGCCTGATGACAGCGAATGGCAGTTACAGTACAGTATTTGTACCATGAAAGTGAGTGGAGGGAATTTCTGTTCAACCCATTGGTAATTCTGCTGATAGAAAACACAAGCTATGATAGCAGGTGTTTTGCTTCAACTTTTCTCTTATTTTCTGTTTCTATTGCATGTCGAGATATTTATTGTACTGCTTATAAAGAACAAGCACTGCTAGAATCAAACGTTCCAATGGACATTTGAAGAAGAGAGAAACGCTCATGTGTCAATACAAAAATTGCTGCGATTCGGCTGGCGTAAAACACAGCGAAAAAACGCTGTAGTGTGTTTAGCCCTTAAGACTGCAGGATGGCCGTGACCCTAGCCAAATGCTCTCGCCAGGTGGAGCTATAAATAACCACATAATCAATATATGCTGCTGCATATTCATGATGTGGGCGTAAGACCTGGTCCATTAGTCTCTGAAAGGCAGTGGGCGCACCATGTAGCCCAAACGGCATGGTTGTGAAATGAAACAGACCATCAGGGGTAGAAAATGCAGTTTTCACACGTGATCTGCTGGTTAAGGGGATCTGCCAGTATCCCTTAGTCAGGTCCAAAGTTGAGAGGAACCTTGCCGTTCCCAGTCTGTCGAGAAGCTCGTCGACCTGAGGCTTGGGGTAGGCATTTGCGAACGCCACTTCGTCGACTTTCCGGGATGCAGTACTGTCTCTCTTGAACCTTGATACCTGGGGGAGTGATAATGTCATATTCAACCAGATTAGTTCTGCCGGCACGTCAGAAAAAACATCATTGAACTCCTCAATTAACTTACACATATCTCTCTCTTTACCAATAAAGCTCAGTATAAGATCACACTGAGAAATACTTCCTGTTTAGTACACGCCTACTCATTTGAGGCGGTAGCTATAGTAACCAGCAAATCCAATCATGATTGGTTCATGCTTTATGACATTCAGTTTTTTTGAAATCACGCATTGGTTCTCCAGATGTAAATCAGTGACATAACAGATAAACCAATCAGAGCGGGGATTTTCCTACTACCAGGTTGGCGCCAGCGGTATACTTCACAGTTACATTCAGTTATGGCTAAAATAAATAAACGAAAAATTGATATTGAGCATCGACGGTTCAACGAGGCTTGGATGGAAAAATACTGTTTATTGAAGACAGGATTGAATATATGTTTAATTTGTAATGGGAAAGTTGCAGTGCTAAAGGAATTCAACTTGAAGAGGCATTATGACACTAAACATTCCAATTGTAATGAATACACAGGAGAACTACGCACACAAAAAATTGCAGATCTTAAAACGACAGTTACATGCCCAGCAAAACGTCTTCCAGAAGGTGCAGAAAGAATCAAAAACTGTAACGTACGAGGTAAGCTACGAAATTGCTTCATTAATTGCCAAGACATCTCGGCCTTTCACTGATGGAGATTTTGTGAAAGACTGCTTATTAATAGCATGCGAAGAAAATATGTCCTACTGAAGTTCTAAAAAAGAACTTTAAAAAATCTGTTTGAATCGTATGACCGTGCAGAGCCGTGTGTCAGATCTGAGAAACAACATTTTATGTCAGCTAAAAGATGTGGCAAAAGAGTTTGTGTACTTCTCCCTAGCAGCAGATGAAACTACTGACCACTCAGACACAGATCAGACGGCAATTTTTGTGCGCGGTGTGACAAATGAGTTTGAGGTTTACGAAGAACTAGCGGGACTGGCATCACTTCATGGGCAAACAGCTGGCATTGACCTGTTTTGAAAAGTTTTGAAAAGGTTTGTGGCGCTGCTGCCGGAGATTAAATCTTTTTTGATAGAGAAAGAAAGACCTGTGACCCTACTGGAGGATGCTAAGTGGCTTTGTGGTCTTGCTTTCCTTGCTGACCTTACTGCCCATCTTAATGATCTCAATGTTCGGCTTCAATGTGTGACCTCGCCAGTTAAATCATGTCTTTTCAGACTAAACTGAAACTGTTCTATACGCAACTGCAGCGAGATGATCTCTCTCACTTTCCTACATTCCAGCAAGTGTATTTTGGATCACAATTGTGACTCCGGGTCCTATACTGAAGTCGTGGGGAAGCTTCAGTATTCATTTGAGCAGCGATTCTCAGACTTTCGTAGAGACACTCAAAAGCTGAAGTTATTCACTGACCCATTTCCAACTGACCCAGAAGCAGTGGAATCGAGTATTCAACTTGAACTTATCGACCTGCAATGCTCTGACTCACTTCACAGTAAATACCACGAAGGAAATCTGCTCAATTTCTACAATTACCTTGATTCTGAAAAGTTTCCGAACCTGCGACAGAGCGCCATGAAGTTTGCTTGTCTTTTTGGCAGTACGTTAATTTGCGAGTATGCCTTTTCTCTGCTGAGTCTCAGAGTCTCAGATTGTAAGTCGCCCTGGATAAGGGCGTCTGCTAAGAAATAAATAGTAATAATAATAACAAATCTAAACAACGGAATTTGATTACGGATGATAATCTTGAAGCAGTTATGCGTCTGGCAACGTTGAAAATAAACCTTGACATTCTGAAATTGGTCTCTGAGAGGCAGTGCAACACGTCACATTAATCCCGAAAAAGCATCCACTGGTAAGTATCACCTATTTAAGTTATCAGTGTTTTCCATCCAGTCATAAGTTCTCACTAACAGCCCAGGTTTTTGCTTTTTCCAATTAAAAAAATATTCAGGGAAAAATAATAATTGTAGATTGCTTGTACACAATAAACAATCCCCACAGTCCATTTAGGTCCAAGAACATGATTGTTTTAAATTGTAAAGCAGTGAATAATTTAAAATCAATGACGAGATGCTGGTTGGATCACAAACCCGGACTATTAGTTAGTCCCCAGGACTGATAAAGGCTGTAAAAGTGATTTCAAGCAAATTATGCTGTCAAACACCTGTAAACACTGGTCATAATTCCCTGCATTTTATATAACGTAACCATTATTAGCTTGTTATTGTTTGGTAGAAATCTTAACAGAAACTTGGCTGTTAACAAACTTTGGCATTTGGGTCTTCATATACACAAAAAATATTAGTATCTGGTTATGTATGGTTAAAAACAACAACAAAAAAAACACATTTTATTAGTGGCCCTCAGAAGTCATTCGGATTGTCAATGTGGCCCTGCCAGCAAAAAAGTTGTGCACCACTGGTCTATACTGTGGCCAGTCCCAGCCCAGAATTACAGAATGGGCAGCAGTGTGGAGTAGTGGTTATGGCTCTGGACCCTTGACGGGAAGGGCGTGGGTTCAAACCCAGGTGGGGGACGCTGCTGCTGTACCTTTGAGCAAGGTACTTTACCTAGATTGCTCCAGTGAAAACCCAACTGTATAAATGGGTAATTGTATGTAAAAATAATGTGTAAAAAATAATGTAATTGTATGTAAAATAATGTGATATCTTCTAACAATTGTAAGTTGCCCTGGATAAGCACGTCTGCTAAGAAATAAATAATAATAATAATAATTACGGGGTGTGGCAGCCTTTCCACCACCCCCACTATGAGGTGGCGCTGTATCAGACCTACCAACACGTATGTTTTTAGTGTGGAGTATGTCGCCGTGTCTCCATGGATACACCTTGCCTTGTGGCTGCCACGACACACCACTCATGAGAGCTCATTGAATTAAGGTATGTGCACAACCTGAATCCACTAAAGCCTGGGTACTCACATTACCAACCATCACATCAACGATACAAGGCCCCTCCCGATCATTTCCCCATTTCTTACCTGCTTCAGATGCCAGATAACACGTCGCCACATTGCACTCCATTGCCTAGTGGCACAAGCTGTGGGCCAACCGCTACCTCTATGGTAAGGAGATGGGCTGGCCCACTGGGGTCGGTGTCTTGGAGGTCTGGTTCCCAGTTGAAGGAGAGTTGATGGCGCTGGTCCTCGGTTGGTTGGTGGGACGAGAGGGGTCAGCAGTGCGGTCCTTACGGAGACCTGGGAGTCCTCAAAATCTTCAGCCAGTTTGACGGCGGCCTCCAGGGTGTCCGGGTTGTGGCCCCGTATCCACCCTTGGGTCTTTTGGCGCCGACCACATGGCAGAACTGCTCCAGGATTATGGCTTCCACCAATTGCCGCCCTGTCTTTTGGGTGGGGCTGAGCCAGTGCACCATGTGGTCACATAGTTTTTGCGTGACAACCCTGGGACGGGTCTCTAGTGGCCTCCGATACTCCCGGAACCGCAACCAGTGTGTTTCCCCATGATATTAAGGCGTTGGAGGATGGCCTGTTTCAGCAGTTCGTACTGGCTAGCCTCCTCATTGGTCATGGCCTGGTATGCTGTCTGAGCTTCCCTGCTCAGACAGGGGCCCAGTTGGCTGGCCCAGTACTCCTTCGGCCGTAAAGCGGCAGTGGCCAACCGCTCGAAGGCAACCAAGTACGCCTCCGGGTCATCCTCCGCCGTCATCTTCTGCACCCGTGCTTTAGGGGGCGCCATCACAGGTCTTGCTGGTGTTTGAGGCGAGTTTCCGAGTCCGACCCTCTCTATCAGCGCCTTGTATCTTTCCACCCTCTGTCTCCCGTCTCTGCTCCATTGCTTGCAGCAGCATGGTCAGCACTGCGACGTCCATATTCCACTTCTAACACCGCGTGTGAACGAGTGGTTTGCAGTGCGCAGGTGTAGTGATGATGTAGATGATACAGTTCACAATGAAAAACAGCTATTTATTGATGCTGGTTTGCGTGTCAACAACACTTAATAATAGGCATGGGCTCTACACACCAATATGTATTGCACCGTGCAAAACGAGGGTTACAGTCACGATATAATAAGACACTTGAATAATTTACATGCAACACAGACACGGCCACATCTCCGGACAGTGGGTGCTCTAGCAGGTGTATGGTGATAGGACAACCACAGTCAAGACAGTGGTGCAGTGTAGTCAGGGGTTTGGTGCTGGCATGTAGCGACAGTTCCCGGTTCGTGTTAGCCGTCTAGTGAGAATAAACAATGATAATAAGACTGACAAACAAACAAAACACTGACAGTACTTTTTACTCTCACTCTTTTCGCTCCTTCTAGTTTAACCATAAACCAAGGAAAAGATTGCTGGTGCCACTTCCCTTCCGTCACGCCCTCTTTCGGTGGCGCGGCCAATCACGTCTCCTCCAATCCGTGACTGACACATCGCCTACCGCATTAAGGTGATGACTTCTGTTATCGTGGCCCCGCGCCTTCCTGGATGGCCGGCTTCTGACTGACCCTGGAATGAACTGCCAAACCATCCATTACGGGGCGCTCTGCTCTGGTTATACCGTGCCCTCACAGATCAGGAGGGAGATTGTTGACTCAGATTCATTCGCTCTCTGTCACAAGGTCCTACTGATTTAAAAAAAGAGTATTTTTTTATGTGTTTATATACAGTCATTTAAAGAGATCCCCTTTCAGTACTTACTATTACATGTTTTCTCTGGTTTTGACATCCAGAATTTTCCTAAATGTTTTCATAATTTGCCCTCTGGTTTGTTTGTGGCCTGTCTCCATTGGTTTTATGTTCCAACATATTTTGATGAATGTGGTTTTATAACATCAAGGGCTTTATTCTTAAAATAGTTTATCAAAGGAGATAAAATAACTAAGTAATTAAATCTCATCTTGCAGAAAGAAAACAGAAACCAAGAAAATGTGAAAAGCAATCCATGTTGTGCATCTAAAAAGGCTTGCTCTTTACAGATGTTTCTAAGATTTTAGTAATGTGATCTAACAATATCTGATCAAGCTAAAATAAGATTAACAATATACACCACTACCAAGAATAAATTCAGTGCTGGAAAATGCCTGTGTTGTTATCTTTGTTACTTACTCAATATTTTGACTACATACACATTTCTGCATATTGTTTCAAATGAAGAAATTATTATTGATTTCTATTATCAAGTGATGTGTTACGTAGGCATATGTCATGTGGGGATTCATGACAATGGTAATTCATATTTAATAAATAACTAATGTTTCTCTTTTTCCCCCTTTTATATGTTCTTTGGATTTTGAGATGCCCACCCAGATCACTGGACAATGAGAGAGGAGGGACCACAACAGGTAAGAATCAAATATGTTTATTTTCCATACACAAGACTGAACAATATAGCAGAAATCAATTTCGACTAAATACCACAAGAGTGCCAGGGCACTAGGTAACTAACTAGAAAAGACAATTAGAAACGAACTAATATTTGATGCTTTAAAAAGCCGCTATTATTCCTAAAACTATAAATACATATAACTAAGGCTGTACCAAGCAATCCTTTATTAGACTGAGAACTGCTGAAAGTAGCCCTGGCAAGCTTCCTTGACCAAATAGGAAAAAAATAAGCATACATTACGATGGGTTTAGAGACCTTTGTTGTGTTTTTTTGTGTTTGTTTTGTTTTTATGTGACACCATTTATTCAGCGTATGAAATGATTGCCATTTGACTCATAAAACATGTGTTATAGTTAGGTTGTTTTTTTACAAGCAAAGTTTAAAAAATACTGAAGCTACTACAAATAAAAAAAAAAACCCTTTGCAATGAATAAATCAATCAATAAATCAATTGATCAATCAATATATAAATAAATCAATAAATAACAAAGCCGATTGGCCACAGCTGATTGCTTCAAGCCTAGAGGGGGCTGACGACATCAGGCTTGAGCCTAATTCATTGAGTAAGATTTGTTTTAAAAGTACACAAACATGGAAAAGAAAAAAAAAAACTTCTGTTCAAAAACTACTGCTGAAAGCCTTGCACCGGCCTGTGGAATTTGGATTCACTTTTATTTATTTATTTATTTATTTATTAATTATTATTATTATTATTATTATTATTATTATTATTATTATTATTATTATTATAAAAACATCTTTATGTTGTGGGAAATGTGGGCCTATATACTACTGATATTTAAAAAATGTACTGTACTAGATATTTTGACTGGATACTTTTTATATCCTTAACCTAATGTGCTGGTATTTTAGCTCTGTTCGATCTTTTGATTTAAAAATAACTGATCAAGTATAAACCAATTCACCGTAAACAAAGAAGCTGAAAATACTGAAAGTCTGTAATATAACACTTAAATGACAAGCATTAAGAAATATTACACTGTGCAGTAACTGCTGTAGAGAGGGAGTTTTGTTTCAAGTATATCCTAAAAAAAAGGGATGATATAAAAATGGTATAAGAAAAACAACGTTGCTATGAAAAAATTATACAAAAAGGTCTAAGTCAAACAATAAACAATAGAGGCTAAAATACCACTCAAATGTATTATGTAACTACTACGTATTAGGCACTACTACGACTAATGATGTACTTGGCCATTTTAATCTCCATAGTATTCTCTGAAATTATCCTCATACTTTCCAGACCCTGGGCACTCACCTACAACAGGACCTGGCCATGCTACAATAATAGCCTTGGATTAGAACATATATCCCTGTTTCTTTTATTTATTTTGTACTTATTACTTATCTTACAATAATATGTCCTGTGTGCTTCTCTGTTGTGTTTCTGTGTAGATTAATTACCATGATCTATTCCAGAAAAAAAAATTTTCAGGCAGAAACAGTATAAAAGTAGGCTTTTTATTTTATTTTATCCCTGTGGTATTGTGGTTTCTGCACAAGAAACAAAGTGGCAAAAGAAACATTTTCATAAAGTAATATCATTACTGTGGTTTACTTCTGAAAACTCGCATTTAACTTAAATATACTCTTCAAAATGTTTAGAAAAGGGGGCATTGTACAAAGAAAAAACACCTCAACGTTTTGGTTTTCATTTATTACAGTCCTCATAATAGAAAATACTAGGCTCACAACAAAACAAAACATTGATCAGTATGCTTAACATGTACTAGCAAATTGGGCCAGTGTTTGAAAAGCGTGAAGCACACCTCCATCTGTATCCCGATTCTGACTCGCTTACCAAATCTGAAGCTGCACTTTGATCCTGTTTATTTATGTTATTGTTTATCCCTACTGTCCCACACATTACTTGCCATTTTAGAAAATGTCCACTGACTTGGATTTTTGCCTTTAAATTCATGTGCAGCAATGTTCATTTCGAATATTTCAGGTAGTTTCTCCGCCACACTAAAGAAAATAATTATTACTTCATAATAATCATAATTACTCAATATCGCTGTTTTCACGTTGCACTACTAAAGTCTTCTCTTGTTGATCAACGAATGAGCACTGACACAAAGTGAAATGGGCGAAGATTTGTGACTCACGCCAAAATTAAATCTGATCAGAATGAAAGCTCGGCCAATCAACATGCAGTGATTATACTGACGTTAATGGTGGCCAATAGCAGCTAACAGACACAGAAGCAGTATGATAAAACAGAATGCAAGCAGCACTAACTGTGCTGAATGAAAGCGCATTTGAGAAACGTTGTGCTAGTGGACTGTGTGAGTGGATGGAATGCATCTGCGTTGGATGAAAAGCAGATTAAATAAGTCCTGGTACCCAGTACCGGCATCAAAATAAGTCCCTTTACTGAGTACCAGCAGAATTTCACCCCTGGCTATATCTCGTTTTTTTATTAGTTTTTTTTTGGTGGCCAAATGAGGCAGGGTTCTTTTGCAGTGCTTCAGCACAACTTTGTGGCAACCCAATTTAAGAAAGCTGTACGATATCAGAAGTCGCTCAAGGCCAAATTGGAACTCAGACATTTAAATATACCCTCCTGTATTTTAATATTAATTAGGTTATTTGCAATTGGAAGGAGAAATTTTATGACTAAAATAAAACTACATGGAAACACACACAACCCGAAAGTACTACCAAAATAGAGTGAGAAAAAGGTGAGACATTTCTTTTTCCATGGAAATTGCCCCATTGATTCATAATGGCGGACAAATATTGCTGTGGAAATATGTCAATTTTGATATATAGCATCTTTAGATGTACCGTAATGTTTAAGCCGTCTATTTTAAATCTGGATAAACTGAGTAAAACTTTAAATTAGAAAAATGAGTTACATTGCTATACAGTAAATGTTATATACCACCAGGATATAAATATACCAGTGGAGGCTCTCTAGAGGAGGCAAGGGAGGCAGTGCCTCCTCAAAATTTAAAAGTGAAAAAAAAAAAAAAATGAGAGAGAGAGAGAAGTGGTGGCCAGTACACTAAGTATTGAGATCCATTTTGGTGAACAAGAGTACAATAAAGTAAAACCCTTTTGATCAATTGGGATTATGTTAAGGTAGCAATGAAAATAAAAAAAAATAAAAAACAGAATGCAAACATATCAGCATTTTCAACTTTAAGAAAGGACTAAAAAATACTTGAATTTAGTTTCTTTTTATCCAAGGAAAAGAAAGTATTGTGTGACATTTTTGTCCAATAAAAATCACCCCATAGAAGTAACCATGAACATCTGAATTTATTAAAATTAAAGAAACAAGTAGACAAATGGGTCCTGTTAATGTTTTCTGCAAACACCTGCACTTGTGTAAAATATGTGCATAATTTGCAATATTATTTTGCCTTTAATCTCTATGTCTTTTAAATTCTAAAGAGTTTTGTTTTTAGAATAAATTATTGAAATCTTTTAAAACTTTACTCATGTCTCTGCTTACCTTCATTTAATTGATAGGGGTCTGCAATTAGGGGAACCTGGCCTTCCACATCATACAAGCAAAAACTATTTATTTGGGCGAAATTCCCAATGTGGCGTAGTCGAATAAAACCACAATCACATAACTGGCACTTTGCTATATTTGGCGTAGTCGATTTATAAGCAGAGACGTGTAACTTGTATTATACCAATACTTGTATTATTTATTTCTAAATTTTTATTATATAAGCATAGAAACAGCAGCTGGCACTGAGTCAACAGATTGGAAGAGGTGGAGCCAGATTGAACGGAACAGTTCAGTTATCCCTGGGCTCATTAAGAGAGGCAAACTGAAAAAGGAAATACTTGAATGCTCTTATTTTTGTATTATTTTTATTTTTTGGTTTTATATTGTACTGAGAATTGGATTATTGGTACCTGTGATTTCCTTTTTTTTAGAGAATTGTTTTTAGCACCATACTGGAGCAGGAGTTACAAGCCCTGAGAGAGCAGTTGCAGCTGTTAAAAGCTGATAATGAGCAGTTGTCACAAGAACGTAGAGTAGTTGACCCAGCCCCTAGGGCCTCCCAAGCAGCTGGTAGTAGTTTCCCTATAGTAGAGCGATTGGTATGTATTCCTAGAGAAAGAAAATGTCCTAAATTCAGCGATAAAAGTGGGACCAATGTAGTTGAATGGCTAGAGGAAGCTTGGGCTAGCATACATGTAAGACACATGTCTATTGCTGACCAAGCCCTTTTTATAATTTACCATTTAGAAGGTGAAGCTAAAGCTGAAATGAAATACCGGTCCCTACAGGAAAGGGAAGACCCTGAAAAGATCTTTGCAATCTTTTTTTTTTCTCTGAGACAACAAGAAGGAGAATCATTGCAAGAATATTCTCTCGCCTTATTTGCCCTTATGAAGAAGGTGTTGAAAAATGTGCCAGATGGAATGCCTAACTCTGCTATATTACTTAGGGATCAATTTGTAGAACATGTTCGAGATAATGCATTGTGTAGAGAACTAAAGCACTTGGTTCGTCTTCATCCTCGACAGACCCTGCTTGATGTTCGTAAAGAAGCCATTAGATGGGAAGAGGAGGGGAAGCGGCCCTATAAAGATGGTCTGAGTAATTCCGCCTCACAATGTTTAGCAACTCAATATGACGTCCATGTGAGGGAGGAGGTTGTTTCTGCTAGGGCTGGGAATGGGTCAGAATTGGCTGAGTTACGGGAAATGCTGCTGAGGCAAGTACAGCTTAATCAACTTCCTACCTCCTTTTTGCAGTGAGACTTTTTTCAAGTACAGTTTAATCAACTCCCCTACCTCCTTTTTGCAGTGAGAGAGGTGCCGCAGAGTTCGACAGGGTTCTCCCCCTTCGAGCTCTTGTATGGCTGACAGCCTTGCGGCATCCTCGATCTGTTGAGAGAGGGGTGGGAGGAGCACAAAGGCTTGTCCAAAAATGTAGTGCATCATGTGCTTCTACTGAGAGTTCGCTTGGATTTGGTCGGTCATTTGGCACAGGGCAACCTCAAATTGGCTCAATAGTCTGGGAACGGCTAGGTTTATCTCCACTCTGGACCTGACGAAGGGATACTGGCAGATCCCATTAAACCGCAGTTCTAGTGAGAAAACCACATTTTCAACACCAGGGCTGTTCCATTTCACAACCATGCCGTTTGGGCTTCATGGTGCGCCCGCTGCCTTTCAGAGACTAATGGACCAGGTTTTACACCCACATCGTGAATATGCGGCAGCGTATATTGACAATGTGGTTATTTACAGCTCCATCTGGCGAGAGCATTTGGCTAGGATCACGGCCTTCCTTCAGTCTCTAACGGCAGCCCGGCTGACTGTTAACTTGAGAAAATGTGCATTTGCTAAAACAGAGACACAATATTTGGGATTTATAATGGGGAGTGGAAGGGTGAAACCCGTTGTCACCAAGGTCCAGGTTTTTGTGGACGCGGCAATCCCCAAAACCAAGGCTCAGGTGAGGTCTCTACTGGGGTTAGCCAGATTCATCCCCAAGTATGCCACAGTGGTCAATCCCTTAGTTGACCTCACCAAAAAGAGCACACTAAATTCAATTAAGTGGTCAGTATAATGTCAGGGGGCGTTTGATACTGTTAAGCAGAGACTGTGCCAGGCCCCCACTGTCATCACTCCAGACTTCACTAAGGGATTCATCCTCCACACCGATGTGTCGAATGTCGGTTTGGGTGCAGCCTTGTCCCAAATGGTAGATGGAGCAGAACACCCCATCCTGTACCTGCTCCCTCGGGAAAGCAACTACTCTGTGGTCGAAAAGGAGTGTTTGGCCATTAAATGGACCCAGCAGGTAGGATCTCGTCACTGACCACTCAAGTGGTTAAGCACAATGAAGGACAGCAATGTCCGGATAACTTGTGGTATCTGGCATTGCAGCCCTTCATGTACCACATGGTACACCGTGCAGGGAAAGACCACCAAAATGCAGATTATTTTTCCCGGGAGGGGGGAGTAATGGGAAAAGCATATATAGCTGAGTGTTCCTTTTGCTCCACTCTGAGTGGTGGGATATGTGACAGAGGTCGAATGATTCTTGGTGTTAGATCTCCCTCCCGACTTGCGAGGGGCGCTGTGTAAAGGGAACAGAATACCCTGGACTAAATGACACGACAGTTTATTCCCAGGGTTAGGTGGAAGTTAGGTAGAAGTCCCTGTTAAGGAATTCTGTCAATAGAGTATTCCTTTAGTTTTGAAATACCATGCATGCATTCAGTGTGTAAAAAAGTGACAAAAGGAAATGCCTGCAGTAAATAAAAGTCCGGAATTACTTTTTTTTGATGTTGCAAAAAAAGATTTGTAAAGATTTTTGGAAAACGTGGTTGTATTTCTGGAAGGAGAATCCGTCCACTATTCAACATGTCATATCCAAGCACCATAAAAACTGTGTTGCTTTTAGTCATGTCGCTTCTTTTGTTTGGCCTCTCAGTTTATGTGCGGCGAGGCCAAACATGGAGACAGAATTCTTTAGAGGCTGGAGGAAAGGCTACCCTCAGCCATGGATTCCTTCACTCAGGTAAGGTAAAAACCCCTACTCGCTGGTAGGTTTCTTCCTACCAGCGAGTAGGGGTTTTTACCTTACCTGAGTGCAGAGCGGTTTGTATTTAGTTTCTGCAGGGTGAGTGGCAGGGTGGAGAGGCCGGGTTCTCCCTCAGTGCATTTCATGCTCGAGGGGCAGGCCCGTGTCTCAGCTGCTTACTTTTCATTCATCCTTTTCCTATTTTTTTGAGTTAGGTGGCATTGCGCCACTGCAGTTGTTGTGTTACCCATTCATTATCTTCATTTTATCCAGTCACGGTTTGGCGGCTTTGTCTTTTGGGGGAGGTTGCCCTATGAGCCACTTCCTTTCTGCAGCACTAGACTACATGATGTCATCGTGTATTCATTAGTCGGCCAACATTGCGGATTGCTGTCAGCACCCATGGACTAGGTCTCCGGACAAATTCATCACCCATCATTACTTCGTCTGTTCAATAGCAATTTATATCATCCACATTGTGGATTCTCTGTCCCCTCCACACACAATTTTTTTTGTAGTTTTCTCCCCAATTTAATAGTGTCCAATTATTTTTGTTAAGCTCAGCTCACCGCTACCACCCCCGCACTACTCGGGAGCGGCGAAGATGATCACACGCTGTCCTCCGAAGCGTGTGCCATCAGCCGACCGCTTTTTTTCACACTGCAAACTCACCATGCAGTCACCCAGAGCTACAGCGTCGGAGGAAAGCGCAGCTCTGGGCAGCTTAGAGGCAAGCCCGCAGGCGCCCGGCCAGACTACAGGGGTTGCTGGTGCGCAGTGAGCCGAGAACACCCTGGCTGACTTAACCCTCCCTCCCCCAGGGCGGCACTTGGCCAACTGTGCGCCGCCCCCTGGGAGCTCCCGTCCAGACTATAGGGCGCAAACTCTACGCGAGTGCTTTTACTGTATGCGCCACTTGGGAGCCCCCATTCACCCCAAGATATTTTAAAGTGTTTCTTTGAAAACTGTTTTCAGCATTCTTGTTTTTTCTTGTATAATATTAAATACGTACATATATGGTGTTGTAATCATATACCAATATAGTTTACCACAAATATACATTTCAATATTTACTAACCCTGAGAATACAACATACTTTTTAAACCTTTATGACATGTTCTTATCCAAACTGTACTGTTATCATGAAATAACAACATTTTTAATCCAAATGAAAACAGCAGAAGTATTCCACCATTAAAAAATTATATCAGAATGTCGCTTCCTTATAACCTTTTAATTTGGGGACTGTTTATCAAGTGCCTAATCCAAATTCCTGCTTACCCTGCCCTCGTTATTTACAGTGCTCACAGTCACATAACTCTCTTCCAGTTTGGCGTATTATACATATTCCATTAGCATCCCCTTTCAGTTGTTTATGATTGCATGTACTGCAGACTGATAAGTAGCTGCATCTTGCTAGGTTTGCCACTCATGAAAGACACGTGACTTGGTTGCAGTTGCTGTTTCTGGGATATAGATCATCTGATTAGTCAGACACCTGCTATCTCATCTCTTTTTATTCTGGTAGGCAGGCAATGCTACAGGCTGCCTCACTTCCTAAAGGGCAGGACAGCCATGTGAAAATCCCAAGAATGCTGGGTATAAATTGGCTGCTCGGCCCTTAAACTGTGTATAAAAGCTTTCTGTTCATTTCCAGCAGGGTTGGTGAACCGGGAGGACACAGGAATTGCAGTCCGAATTAGAGCGCGTGAGAAGAGTGCTGAAATTGATGCAGAGCTGCTCAGGTTCTGAAAGCTGTTGCCAGTTAACACAGCAAGAAAGACGCCACGAAAATCATCCTGTTAGCTGAGGGACAAGAAGAAAAGGGAAGAATCCCTCTTGCTTGTTGAACTTTGTATGATTTGTTTTCTTTATCTTTCTGGACAGCTCCAGGTGTTATTGAAGACTTACCTTGGTTGATTCGGTTACTCCCACACCACACTGTGACACCAACTAACCAACACAAGTGCTCTATGCCTTATATAATGCACATACAAATGTCATGTAACCTTGGCCCGCAATGGCTTTCAAGGCAGTGATGGTCACAGGCATTAAACTTGGCTGATGTCTACACATGTTTAAGGTAGCTGTATTTTGCACCAAAGATCTCATACACTGATGAAGGCTTCAGCTTGGCTTTGGTGATGACCATGAAGAGTGGGGGTGAGGGGTGGGTTTTAGATTGCAGAGAGTGATTCCATCAAGAGGATCTGAAAAGCAAGACCTTTATGAGCCTCCAAGGACCAGATGCAATTGCAGCTTTTAAATACTTGTTATTTATTTAGTTATTTTTAATAAAGCAAACTAATTTGTCATTCTATTTTTTAGATTTTGTATTTCATTTTCCAGTTTAATTTCATGTATTCATTTACATTTTGATGTTATCTGTCTTGCTGTCATTACAGAGAAACATTATCAACAACCTCATTCCGTTTCTGACCATTAGCTAGTAAACACATGTTGGGATCATCTATATGCATTCATTTGATTTTAGACACATAAGAACATAAGAAAGTTTACAAACGAGAGGAGGCCATTCAGCCCATCTTGCTCGTTTGGTTGTTAGTAGCTTATTGATCCCAGAATCTCATCAAGCAGCTTCTTGAAGGATCCTAGGGTGTCAGCTTCAACAACATTACTGGGGAGTTGGTTCCAGACCCTCACAATTCTCTGGGTAAAAAATGTTCAAATGAACAGTTTTGTAAACACCATTTAAGAGTAGTTGTTCCTGTACAATATTCCCATTTGCTCTACACCTGAGGGAAAAACACTTTTGAACACAAACAGTAGTTCAGTGCATTTTATGGCTCATTACAGTATCTTGTTTTTTTTTTTTTTATGAGGCCTTCAACTATCTTTATCAAAGCATAATAGCTGTAGTGATACCCATAATGTTTGGTTCTTTGCTATGGCTGATCTCTTTGTTCTAAATTGACAGGCGTAACTATCATGACTCTCTTAAGTATGCTGCCGCCAGGGATCATGTTATTTTAAGTTACCTTACCATTTGTCCTGAAGGATTTTGGAATATACTATGTACATATTACTGTAGTACAAGACAGCGAATGAGCAGGCCCTTTTTGCCTTTTTGTACCAAGGAAAATTCACAAGCTGGCATGATTTAGGTCACGTAAGGACAGCTCCAGGCTAGTTAGCATGCTTTATTTTTGGCAGAAAGAACACATACTTCTGTTTTGGGGACAATTCTGTCTCTGTGCATATCTGAAAAAAACAAAAACGAACATCTAGAGATACTGTTGTTAGACACCAGTGCCTAAATATAGGAAAAGAAGAAAAACACAAACACATTGCCTGACACTTCTGAAATGGATCTGATTGCAAATTAATTCATTACAAGACATTATAACAGTTACTGGCTACAAGACTGTAACAAAGCCAACTTGTCCACTACACTATATTATCTCTAAGTGATGAGAAAGAGATCATGTATGCAATACTCAAGGTCACTTAAGTGGCTATGCAGTATATATAGCCTTGAGAAGTTAGCTAGCTTTTCATTTGGGAAGGCTCATCTGCATTTGAAAACACTGTCTTTTAGGTGGGTTGTGAAGAAAATGACACCTTCTGCTATATAGGCATGGCCTTACCCATGCTGAGGGAGATAATATTACTGCAACAACACGACTATGTCAAGAACCTGCAGCCAATACAAATAGATCAGTCAAGAGCCTTACAACGGGACGCTCCTTTAAAATCAGACAGAGATTGACATGTTCAGATCTAAAGTAGGTCAGATACTCTGGGTGGCCCAGCAGAGTAGGCCTGATGTGATGTTTGACACTTAGCTATAGTACAGAGCATACATGAAGCTAACAATGTCATTCACAAATTAAAATCAGATGAAGTAACACTGAAATTTCAGTCGCTAGGCAATGAAGAATCGCTGAAACTAGTGGTTTTTAGTGATGCATCATTAGGCAGTATGTCACTCACCATTTTACATTTTCCTTGCAGGGAGAGATTCAGGGTGTTTAAATGCCCAGTCATATCTGTGAGAAAAGCTAGTTTTAATATCCAGTTAGGGTCAGAAAACTTTGCTTCGTTTTTGCCTTGCTCGGCTAAAAAATCCCGAAACGCTCAAGTACACGCCCACGAGACAACCAACAAATCTCACTGTGCAAAATGATGTCGTTATACTCTGCATCGTAGTGACTGAGAAACTCGCGGAAGAGGCGGTGGTTTAAGACTTGTGCACGCAGGTAGTTTACTGTTTTCACAAGATCCATCTACATCTGGACACTTATCACTCAACCTTAAATGCACTTTACTTGCTCTTATCTGCTCCCTATTTTACTGCATTTAATCCTGTACTTTAGAGTACTGTAATCTGTCAAGTGTCATTTAATCTGTAGTATTTTGTATTTAATGATATCTTTATGTAACTATCACTGACACTGTTATCTGCTCCGTTATTGAATCGTATTTTGTCATACTAGTACTTGCTAGAACCAAAGTCATTGTATTTATCTTGCTCTTAATTGTATTAATACTTGTACTGTGATTCTTGACATGTATTTTTGTTTACGACTGTAAGTCACCCTGGATAAGGGCGTCTGCTAAGAAATAAATAATAATAATAATCCATGACTTGAGAGAGTTCCCCTTCTTTTATCTTTGCAACCAGAGCCTCTTGGTGAATTATGCAATGGTATGAAATAAACTTTCCAACACCTTTGGTTCGTCTGAGCAGCAACACTGCACCATTTTCACATCCAGTCATTGAAGGCATTCCATCTGTACAAACTGAAGCTAGCTTTTCACACTGTACATCAGGGGTGCACAACCTTATTTTTGTGAGGGCCAGATCACGAAAAAGACAACTGGCCAAGGGCCAAAATGCACATTGTAAAATGCAATGCCTATATATATATATATATATATATATATATATATATATATATATATATATACACTGTGTATATATATATATATATATATATATATATATATATATATATATATATATATATATATATATATATAATTATTTAACACCAGTTTTAAGCTATGGTAATTTTTCACAATGAACTTAAGTTTTCAGTACTTACATTCACTCTGGGGTGCAGTCCAATTAATCACTGGGAGATGTTGCAGTTCTTCTCAGTTATCAGTTGAGGTATATTGGGAGGGGTGAAGTGGTGGCTACTCTAAGCATTGCATGCAGGTTATCAACTGTCAGCCTTGTTCTGAGGTGTGACTTGCTTAGCTTCATAAGGGAAAACACATGTTCACAGATATAAGTGCTTCCAAACAAAGACAGCAATTTCAAAGCTTCTCTGCTAAGATTAGGAAACTGATTGTGGTCCAGTGATCGGTAGAATTCTAGGAGAGGCAGGTTCCTGTGTTTGCTCTTCAGTGCAGTGGAACACTGCAGTTCAATAACTTCAAGCTGGAGATCGTCCGGTACACTTTCTGCATCAACAGAGAAGGGATCCACGAAGAATTTAAAATAGGCTCGCTCGCTCCTGATTTGCTCAAATCTGCTGGCAAACACCCGATGTAGTTCTTTCAGGACACTTGCATGGCATTTCCAGTTGTATGTCTCTGCTTCAAAGTGTGTCAGCTGCCCTTTCTCGAGCTGGTTTGTGAACAGCTTTAATTTCATTTTAAACGCACACACTGCCTCAAACAAATCACAAATGAGATGCTGACATCCTTGTAACTTTAGGTTTAAATCATTTAAACGTCCTGTGATATCAGTCAAAAAAGCCAGATCAGCAATCCAGTCGCCCGCGGGACATATGAGGAACGCTGTCCTAGAGTCCTACATATACATGGATGGACTGTTTGCAAAATGTAGTATCTACAACACTTGCACAACTTTCCATTTAAAATATGTAGGGTTTTTTTTTTTGACTAATGTTTCTTAACAACAAAAAGTCATTTTTGATAACCCTCTTTGAAGTTTAAGATCTGAATGGACTAAGTTTAAGTTTGACTTAAACTCCTTGAAGTTTAAGATCCTAATGGTGCTTGTGCTTACTAAAATAACGGCAGGCCAAAGCACCTTAAACAAAGCCTTATAGACTGAAAAAAAATTAAAAAAAACACAGCATTATAGTAGCAATTGATTGATCTGAGAAACTATGACAATGCCATTTGAAGCTGCTTAATGCATTATCCACTATAATTACGAAGTGGCCTGATGCTTAAGATCCTAATGGACTAAAGGAAAAAATATATAATAAATAAGAAAAAAAGAGGGGGAGTATATAGTTATATATCTGACAGCATTTTCTTTTTCAAGCTTTCAGGAAATAAATGATATACGTCTGTGTGATTTAATACAAGGCAAATACTACTTATAAATAATATGTTTATTCATAAACTAAATCAAAACAAGGTGAATACTGTGCAGCAACTGCTAAATAAATTAATCTCATTCCTTTTAACAGTGAACGAAAATCTTCGGGTGACTGGCCTTACAGAAAGATACGACAGGGCATTCTGTTTTTCTCTCAAGAGAATTTAAAAATAAAAATAAACAAAAGGATATGGGTCAAAAACAACTAATCTGCTGTTTACTAGGCAGGCAGTCGCATCTAGTAAACACCAATTAAGGAGTATTTCTGACAATACAGAGTAGGTGTACACTAGATGTTGCTTGTGCTTTCTAAAATAATGACAGTAGCAATTGATTGATCTGAGAAACTATGACAATGCCATTTGAAGCTGCTTAACGCATTATCCACTACAATTATGAAGTGGCCTGATGCTATAAGTTATATTCTAACTTTGAAAAAACGACCAGTTTTCTGACTGGTGACAGACTTGGCTGTTTACCCTTGTTGCTGTCATTAGGCCTGATTGCACCACTGAGACCTCTACTTTCAGTGAAAACAGAATGTAATTTTTAAAAACCTGGGATGAAAAAGGCTGACTCATGCACAGGATGAGAAGGGCACTTTGTACACAGACTTGAACTCTTGCCACACCCCTAGACATCTTAAACTGAGTTTTACCAAGGTCAGACAAAACACTGGCAGTGACAATGCACCCATCATCACTGAGAGCACTACACAGAATCTGCTTATAATATTTGCTGCCAGCTGTCTATGCTTCAGTGAGCAGTTTTGTTGAATTGAATTTAAACAGCTTGAGTTCAGTTCAAATCAGCCAATCAACCATTACAGGTTAAATTCAATGAAAGGGGAGTACTGCTAATTCAGGGTCATCTTTAGCATCTTATCATCACTGTTTAGTTATTGTCTTCAGTGTATAACTGTTATTATTATTATTATTATTATTATTATTATTATTATTATTATTATTATTATTATTATTATTATTTATTTCTTAGCAGACGCCCTTATCCAGGGCGACTTACAATCGTAAGCAAATACATTTCAAATGTTACAATACAAGTAATACAATAAGAGCAAGAAATACAATAATTTTTGTTCAAGTGTGACAAACCACAATTCAATAATACAGCAGATAATAGTGATAGTTACATCAGGATATGATTAAATAGTGATATGATTAAATACAAAATACTACAGGTTAAACACTTGGCAGATTACAGTATTCTGAAGTACAGGATTAAATGCAGTGAAATAGGGGGCAGATAAGAGCAAAATAAAGCACATTTAAATGAAGGGTGATAGTGTCCCAGGATACAAACAGAGGAGTTCTACAGGTGCTGTTTGAAGAGGTGAGTCTTAAGGAGGCACCGGAATGTGGTCAGGGACTGGGCAGTCCTGACATCTGTAGGAAGGTCATTCCACCACTGCGGAGCAAGGGTGGAGAAGGAGCGGGCTCTGGAGGCAGGGGAGGGTAGCGGAGGTAGAGCCAGTCTTCTAGTGCAGGCGGAGCGGAGAGGTCGAGTGGGGGTGTAGGGAGAGATGAGGGTCTGGAGGTAGCTGGGTGCAGTCTGGTCAAGGCATCTGTAGGCTAGTACAAGAGTCTTGAACTGGATGCGAGCGGTGATCGGGAGCCAGTGGAGTGAGCGGAGTAGTAGAGTTGCGTGGGAGAAGCGAGGCAGAGAGAACACCAGGCGGGCAGCGGAGTTCTGGATGAGCTGGAGCGGACGGGTGGCGGACGCAGGGAGGCCAGCCAGGAGGGAGTTGCAGTAGTCTAGGCGGGAGAGTACCAAGGCCTGGACCAGGAGCTGGGTGGCGTAGTTGGTGAGGAAGGGTCGGATTCTTCAGATGTTGCTCAGGAAGAATCGGCAAGTGCGTGCCAGAGTGGAGATGTGCTGGGTTTTAGGAGGCAGGGGTCCAGGGTTACTCTGAGGTTCTTGGCTGAGGAGGAGGTAGAGTGTGTGGTAGATTCAAGAGCAATGGAGATAGAGAGATCAGAGGAGGGGGAGGAGGAGGGAAAGAAAAGGAGGTCAGATTTAGAGAGGTTGAGTTTGAGGTGATGCGAGTGCATCCAGGAGGAAATAGCAGACAGACAGGTAGAGATACGGGAGGAGATGGTGGAGTCAGAGGTGGGGAAGGAGAGGAAAATCTGAGCATCATCAGCATAGAAATGGTATGAGAAACCATAGGATGCGATGAGGGGGCCCAGGGAGCGGGTGTAGAGAACAGGAGAGGACCCAAGACTGACCCTTGGGGGACTCCTGTTAAGAGAGGGTGAGGTGTGGAGGTTGCTGCACGCCAGGTTACCTGGTAAGTGCGGTTGGAGAGGTAGGAGGAGAACCAGGTCAGAGCAGTGCCAGAGATCCCCAGGTCAGCAAGAGATGATAGTAGAATAGAGTGATCAACAATGTCAAAGGCAGCAGAGAGGTCGAGGAGAATTAGGACAGAGGAGAGAGAGGCAGCTCGGGCAGACTTAAGTGAGTTGGTGACAGACAGGAGGGCGGTTTCAGTGGAGTGAGCAGAGCGGAAGCCAGATTGGAGAGTGTCAAGCAGAGAGTGGTTGGACAGGAAAGCAGAGATCTGGCGGTGTACAGTCCGCTCGAGGGTTTTGGAGAGGAAGGGTAGGAGGGAGACAGGATGGTAGCTCTGGAGGGAGGTGGGGTTGAGGGTAGGTTTTTTGAGGAGGAGAGTGATAGAGACTTTTTTGAAGGCAGAGGGAAAGATACCAGAAAGTAGAGAGGTGTTGAGGAGGGAGGAGATGAAGGGGAGTAGAGCAGGAGCAGCAGCTTGAAAGAGGTGAGTGGGGAGGGGGTCCAAGGCACACGTGGTGGGTTTGTGACCCTGGAGCAGGGAGGAGAGGTCAGAGTCTGAGAGGGGCAAGAAGGTGGAGAAGGAGGGCGAGTTAGTAGGGGATGTAGTGGGTGTAGGGGTTGGAGCAGGAGGGGGTGCGGGGGAGGGAGAGGTGTTAAAGAGTTTGCGGATATCTGAGATTTTAGAAGAGAAGAAGGAGGCAAAGTCATCAGGGGAGATAGAGGAGGGAGGAGGAGGGGGGGAGGGTTTAGGAGGGAGGAGAAGGTAGAGAATAGTTAGCAAATTGTTATAGTTAAACATTTTAAACACATTTCTGAGTGTAATCTTAAAGCATTAGCACTGCTGTAAATGCATTGGAATGCATTGCATTCAGGGCTAGCATGTTGGTGCTTTTGTGAAAACAATCCTATCCTTTTTATTTTATAGATGGCACAACATGTTGACTGTCACAAAATGATTGACAAGTCAAATGAACAGTTATCAGTAGGTGCAAGAGTCCCACAAAAGTCACAGTCGAAAAAACCAGTATATAGATGTGGCAAAGTGGTTTGTAGTGCACAGGTGTAGAGGTGATGTAGTGCTTAGAAACAACAGTCCAACAACAGTTCAATGATAAATAACAAAGCTTTACTAAGGGCTTTTAAATAATAACACTGACTGTACACAATGATGTGTATATTCAGCAAAACCACAGGGTTCAGTCCCGAAATGATAATAACAAAAAACACACACTTTTAAACACCTACACGATTGCCAGTCCAACAGTGAGTGCTCCGGGTGTAAGTGGTGTGAATATGTGAAATAGTGCTAACAGTGGTGCAGTGCAGTCCGGGTTGAATAGCGACAGCTCTCGGATATATAGCCGTCTACAGTGACAAATAACAACAGTTAATGAGACAAACAACACTTAACACTCACAGTTTCGTTTCCTTCCTCATGGTCATTCCGAAACCATAACAGAGGAACAGATTGCTCGGCCACACACCCTGATATACCTTCAGTCACGCCCCATTTGGCAGCGAGTGCAATCACGTCTCCTCCAATCCATTGCCTACCGCAGTAAGGCGCTGACTTCTAGTATTGTGGCTTCACCCCCTTTATGGGTGGCAGACTTCCGACTGACCCTGGAATGAACTGTCAAACCATCCAGTCTGGGGCTCCCTGTTATACAGTGCCCTCACAGGTCGGGAGGGAGAATGTTGACTCGGATTCATTTACTCTCTGTCACAGTAGATTATAAGAGTCAGATCCAAAACTTTACATACTCATTAGGGCTGATTAAAATGATTGGTGATATAGGATTCAAAGAGCAAGATTGAAATGTAGTAGGTGATGAATAATGTAATGTGCCAGTGGTATTATCTGTGGTATTCTTGTTCCACACTGAAGAAATCTATATTTCATTCATATTTTATCCATGGACTGCCCTTGTAGTCGTGGTTGATGCACAATATCAACGTTTCAATTAATCCACTCCGTACAGCTCTACTGGGGTACACTCTCAATGGACCATTTATCTCACCATTGTTCACAATGTAAATTAAATGTATACTTTAAATTTTAGTAATAACATTTTTACATTGTTTCAAATATTATCATACCAATGTGCTAGGGAATTATTTTTCAATCACTGCAATTGTGTTAGGCATTCTCATGAACAAGAGGCTAACGTTGACATGATGTTGTTATATCATCAATGTTTATGGGCACCAAGCATTTATGGGGTTAACATATCCTGCAGCTGCAGTGGATTGCTATTTCACAACAGCCCATTATAGCCTGCAGATGTGGAAGATTGACAGGTAATAAAGTTTTTGGTGTCCTTTTCCATGCTACGTGGGAAAGGAACAGAGGATATAAGGCTCTGAGTATGGTAACAAAAGGCAGTTCAGGCTCCAGACTTACAGACAGTTCAGTTTTGAACACAGAGACCAGCAGATCACCTCCAGGCCACCTGAATGAACCCATATATGAAGGGGTAATATATTTTCTTTATGTATATTTATGACTTAATATAATATTTCGTTATGCAATAGTCTCCAGCTAAGAGAACACCCCTTGTGAAGCAAGCAAAGTGTTCTTATAGCTGAAGTGTTCTCTAAGACAGAGTTACAATATGAATCAATAAATATATATGTATTACTTGTCACAACACATGTGCATCAACATATGAAATGAACTGAATAAGTAAAAGCAAAACAATAGGCAAATGTATGTTAATAAACTGTAATAATAATAAAGTAACAAACTAATGTTAATAAAACTAAAGCAAAACACCACGGTCTTAGCTTAAATTGCTATGTACTATGAAATTAGCTGGTGGGTGTGTTTCGGGCTATCACAATGCCAGAAGCAAAAATAATGGCCGTTAATGAGGGTTAACTTAACGTTAATAAACTGTCAAACTAAATTAACACAGCACCCCTACACAAGTTACAAAATGCAGCAGCATATATAAGACATGCACATTATTTAACAGAATGGTGAAGCAACTCACCAAAACTGGAAACACCAAATTGCTTGGTGACTTGTGTCTGATTAAGGTTTTTTTTCCCCCGAGAGCTCAAACAATTTCCAACTATGTATACCAAGAGAAACAGACGTTTGTTTACATGCCATTTTTTGGCAATGAGGAGCACTTGTAGAAATCGGAATACAACACAATTCAATGATATAACGCTGGTTTAATAATACAGTCAGTGTCCCTCAAGACACTCTCGCGATGACAAGTCTCTTTTTTTAAATAACTGTGTTATTTTAAGCGAAGTTCCTGTTCCTTTTGCCGGAGAATTTACAATGGGAAAAATCTGTTTCACCACAAGGGTGCTCCCTTATGCAAAGTGTTCTCTTAGGAGGTGTTCCTATATGTGGAGACTACTGCATTATCAGTAAATAATACAGAATGTTGACTTTGTGTTATGTGTTGTTTATTCTCTATCACCTTCAGGCAAAACCCTTGAAATCGTACAGTTGGCGAGCCAGCCAGGAGGTGATTGGTAGAATATCAATTCAGTGTCTAGTCAGTATTGTTGCTTCCCTCAGAGACACAAGGTTCATAACCTAACGTTCTGAGGAGGTGTGGCAAAGTGCCCCCCCCTGTGTATGTTATATGTTACGTGTTGTGTGTAAATGTTGGTGTATAGGCATTGGTACACGGGATATAAGCGGTCTGTGTTTCACGTGTGTGTAAATTGTATATTTGTATTTAGGCACGGGGATGGCACATCACATCACGTGCAAGTAAAAAGTAATATGTGAGCACGGGGAATTGCACTTTAATTAATTCACGTGCGGTTGTACCGAGATTCCAATTGAATGATTGACTAGCAATCGAATCTCGGTACAACTGCATAAAAGCTGCATGTTTTCACTCACTGGGGGTTGGTGTTCGGTGAGTGGAGAACGGGTTAGGAGACGGAGGGTATTGTAAAAGTAATAATAGTAAAAGAAGCTCACCGTGTTTGTCTGTGTAGTTCGTTTTGTTTGTCTGTTTATTTTGGCTCAAGTGCCTTGTCCTGTGTTTTGTTGCAAGCCGTTTATTTTCTGTATTAAATGCTGAGCGCAATCACGCGCTCAGCTTAACCAAAATCCAAATCTCTGTCGTTTGTGTTCCTGTTTCTGGTCTGACGCCACCCACTCCGGCCGTCTTTGTGACACGTGGTGTCAGAAGTGGGATAACAGCGCCTCCAGGGCTCAGGCCAGAGCGGGAACCGCAGTTTTTTTTGGGGGGGAAAAAACAAAACAAAAACAAAAAAAAAAACAAAAGGAGAAGAAATGGGGAGAAGAGGCTGGAGAAGAGCACAGGAGGGCAAAGGGAGAAAGGCGGAAGCAGGGCTGTGGTGTTTCGACTGTGGCCAAACTAGCCACACCACCATACCCTGCTCCGTCCACAGGACCCTTCAGGCAATGGCCCAAAGACTGGGATGGGGGGAGTGGTGCCCTGGCTGTGGGGCATATGGGCACACGTTGGCCCTATGCCCCATGCAGGATGAAGAAGAGGAGCACTTGCTGCCACGTCCTATGCCTGAGCGGGAGGAGCCTGACCACAGCCCGAGTGGGAGGAGCCCGAACGTCCACAGCCCGAGTGGGAGGAGCCCGAACGTCCACAGCCCGAGTGGGAGGAGCCCGAACGTCCACAGCCCGAGTGGGAGGAGCCCGAACGTCCACAGCCCGAGTGGGAGGAGCCCGAACGTCCACAGCCCGAGAGGGAGGAGTCGGTGCGTCCACGGCCCGAGAGGGAGGAGTTGGTGCGTCCACGGCCCGAGAGGGAGGAGTCGGTGCGTCCACGGCCCGAGAGGGAGGAGTCGGTGCGTCCACGGCCCGAGAGGGAGGAGCCGGTGTGTCCACGGCCCGGAGGGGAGGAGCCGGTGCGTCCACGGCCCGGAGGGGAGGAGCCGGTGCGTTCTAGGTCCGGAGGGGAGGAGCCAGTGCGTCCTGTGTCCGGAGGGGAGGAGCTGAAGGCCCAAACCCCTATTTTTTTTTGGGAGGGACGAGGGCGTGAAGCTCAGGCTCCACAGCAGCCGCTGTTTTTGCTGCTGAAGGGAGCCCAGCGGAGACGCCCGCCACCAGCTCTACCCCCGCTGTCGGAGGAGCCAGCAGCGCCACCAGCCCTACCCCCGCTGTCAGAGGAGCCGGCAGCGCCACCACCACCACCCGAGGGAGAGGAGCAGGAGCTGCCTCTGCCTCCACCACCACCACCACCACCCGAGGGAGAGGAGCAGGAGCTGCCTCTGCCTCCACCACCACCACCCGAGGGAGAGGAGCAGGAGCTGCCTCTGCCTCCACCACCACCCGAGGGAGAGGAGCAGGAGCTGCCTCTGCCTCCACCACCCGAGGGAGAGGAGCAGGAGCTGCCTCTGCCTCCACCACCTGAGGGAGAGGAGCAGGAGCTGCCTCTGCCTCCACCACCTGAGGGAGAGGAGCAGGAGCTGCCTCTGCCTCCACCACCACCACCACCCGAGGGAGAGGAGCAGGAGCTGCCTCTGCCTCCACCTCCCGAGGGTCCGCTGCTGCTGCCGTCGCCTGGGGTCGCCAGGGATCCTGCTTCGCCTGGGGTCGCCAGGGATCCTGCTTCGCCTGAGGTCGTCGAGGGTCCTGCTTCGCCTGGGGTCGCCGGGGCCTCTGCTTTGCCTCGGGTCGCTACACTGTGGCCGGAGCTCCATGAAGGGGAGCTGCCGGCCATAAAGAAAGAGGGGGAGGTCAGGAGACCAGCTTCCCCAGCCGCATTTCCGTGGCAGGAAACACGGTGGCCGGAGCCCCACGGGGGGGAGCTGGCGGCCACAAAGAAGGGGGGGGAGGTCAGGAGACCAGCTCCCCCAGCTGCACTTTCGCGGCAGCAGATAGTGTGGCTGAAGCCCCGGAAGAGGGAGCTGCCAGCCACGAAGAATTGGGGGGTGCCAGACATTCCACCATGGCCACCCCCAGAAACAACTTGCTTCCCCCTCTTCCGGGACTTTGGGACTGAGGGGGGAGGTGGCCATTGAGGCCATGTGTGCGTTGCACAAGGGGGGGTATATGTGGCAAAGTGCCCCCCCCCTGTGTATGTTATATGTTACGTGTTGTGTGTAAATGTTGGTGTATAGGCATTGGTACACAGGATATAAGCGGTCTGTGTTTCACATGTGTGTAAATTGTATATTTGTATTTAGGCACGGGGATGGCACATCACATCACGTGCAAGTAAAAAGTAATATGTGAGCACGGGGAATTGCACTTTAATTAATTCACGTGCGGTTGTACCGAGATTCCAATTGAATGATTGACTAGCAATCGAATCTCGGTACAACTGCATAAAAGCTGCATGTTTTCACTCACTGGGGGTTGGTGTTCGGTGAGTGGAGAACGGGTTAGGAGACGGAGGGTATTGTAAAAGTAATAATAGTAAAAGAAGCTCACCGTGTTTGTCTGTGTAGTTCGTTTTGTTTGTCTGTTTATTTTGGCTCAAGTGCCTTGTCCTGTGTTTTGTTGCAAGCCGTTTATTTTCTGTATTAAATGCTGAGCGCAATCACGCGCTCAGCTTAACCAAAATCCAAATCTCTGTCGTTTGTGTTCCTGTTTCTGGTCTGACGCCACCCACTCCGGCCGTCTTTGTGACAGGAGGATAGAGGCTATTGTAAAGTAGTTTCGGATGAAGGTATTTGACTATATTCCCATAGGTAAAGGCTTAATTATGTTTTTGAAAAAGATTTCAAAAGCAAAACCTACAGAGGAACTCCTCAAAAAGATACAGGATAGTGCAGATCTGTATGGAGACATGACAGATTATATAGACAAGGATGTCTAAGATAAAACAATAAGCAAATAGAAAGGTAAACTGTTGTCTGCTTACGCTGCACACTAATGTACTAAAAAGAATCAGCAAAGATGGAAAAGGGCAGATTGTCTTGAATGGATGAGAAAAGAAACTGGTAAGATGGTGTGGCAAGCTGGCTTGAGCGGTGATGTATGTCAGACCCGTAAGAAACACACACACAGCACTGTGAGTGAATGTGAATGCACTGCTTGTACGTTTATTAACCCTTTGAGCAGTGAGTTCTAAAATGCACTGCTGGTCCTACGGGAGTGAGTTTTTTTCTGTCTTCTGCATGCGCTTGATTATTACAGCGTACAAACAAGCTGAAAGCTATATGTTTGTATGTATGTTATGAATACTGACTAAATCATTTTTACCATAAATAAATAAAACAAATAAATATATATTTTTATTTAATCATATGAAAAGGTTTTGACTAAAAAATAATATGTAGAATGTCTACAACAACACGTCCTAGAGAGAGAGAGAGAGAGAGAGAGAGAGAGAGAGAGAGAGAAATCATATCTGTGTAAACAGGTTGTGGTGGTGGAGGGAGTGAGAGTGTATAATGCTTCTGCTCCGTTATTGAATCGTATTTTGTCATATATTTGTACTTGCTAGAACCAAAGTAATTGTATTTTATCTTGCTCTTTAATTGTATTAATACTTGTACTGTGATTCTTGAAATGTATTTTTGTTTACGACTGTAAGTCACCCTGGATAAGGGCGTCTGCTAATAAATAATAATAATAATAATAATAATAATAATAATAATAATAATAATAATAATAATGATACTCCTTGAATCATGGAGCAACGCACAGAGCTTGGCATCGCTTCTTTGCTGTCACTTGATGTTGATGGTAAATATTCAACATAAATAAAAAGGTTAAACAAAACAACTAGACAAACAAAAAACAGTGGATGAATATGAAACAAATGTATTGTGCTGTGCTATGTCAGCACGAGTAGCAATTGTTTGTTTTTAGTTTTTAATTTACTCTCCTCTCTCGCGTTCTCCACTCACCGAACACTCAACCCCGAATGAGTGACTCGTGCATCTATATATACAGCTGTGCTGGGATTCAATTACTAATTAATCATTCACTTGAAACCCCCCCTTACAATCCCAAAAGTACTGCTCAAAGTCCTGGGCCAAGAACAGAGGCTTTAAGGGGCCCATGTGTGCCAATGTTGTCTTTGGCAATGCTGTCAGCGGTAATGCTAACAGCGAGGTGGCACACTGCCACTGATGGGGTGCTTGTGGCAATGCCGGTAGCTTCCCAGCTGACAGCGGAAATGCTGTCAGCGGGGCCATCAACGGCTCCCAGGCTGGCTCTGCACGGGCAACCCCAGGCGATGCAGAGTGGGCAACCCCAGGTGACGGCGAGCAGGTGACGGCGAGCAGGCGACACCAGGCAACGGCGAGCAGGCGACCCCAGGCAACTGCAAACTAGCTTCCCTAGGCGACGGCAAGCAGGCCCCCCCAGGCGATGGTGAGCAGGCCCCCCCTAGGCGTTGCAGGCTCGGCAGCCCTAGGCGATGCAGGCTAGGCAGTCCTAGGCATTGCAATCTCGGCAACCCCAGGTGGTGTGGGACAGACAACTCCAGGAGGTGCAGGACAGGCAACCCCAGGTTGTGTGGGACAGGCAACCCCAGGCTGTGTGGGGCAGGCAACCTCAGGCTGTGCAGGACAGGCAAACCCAGGCAGTGGAGGTGGGAGCTGCAGGTAGTCCTCCCATGGTGGTGGAGGTGGGAGTGGCAGGTAGTCTCCCTCTGATGGTGGAGGTGGGAGCTGTAGGTAGTCTCCTGGTGGTGAACGTGGGCGCAGCGGGTAGTCTCTCCTTGGCGGCAAAGGTGGGAGCAGCAGGTAGTCTCCCTCTATCACTGGGGATTGATGCAGCTCTCCCTCGGTCGCGGGGGACTGGTGCGGCTTTCCTTCACTCGTGGGGGACTGGGGAGGTTCTCCTTTGCTCACGGGGGACTGGCTTTCCTTTGGTCGCTGGGGTAGGCATGGCTCCTCTCTCTCTTGCACTGGAGACAGCGGGGCTTCTCCCTCTCGCACTGCAGACAGCAAGGCTTCTCCCCCTAATGCTGGAGATGGCAGCGGGGGCTTCTCCTTCTTGCGCTGGAGACACTGGTACCTGGGCTGTTGTTCTCTCCATGTCTGCTTCTAGGTAGCAGAGGACCAGCTCTACATCCTCCTCCAGTGACCTTGGGCGGTGTCCTCGCTGCCAGGCCCTCCATCGGACCCCATCCCTCTGCCGCAGGGCATCAATCACCATCGGCATGGACTGATCCTCCAGCCCAGGATTTTCTTTTATCCAGTCCCACAAAAAAATAAAGAAATAAAAAAAATTGACCCGCAGTACTGTTCCTGGCCTGCATCTCTGGAAGCGTTGCTATCCCACTCTCTGACACCATATGTGGCAAAACTAGACAAACAAACAAACAAATTGTGGACGAACATGTAACAAACAAGTTTCGTGCTGAGCTATGTCAGCACAGGTAGCAATTGTTAGTTTATAATTTATTTCTCCTCTCTCTCTCCCGTACCTCCACACTGTACACCCATCCCAAGTGAGTGACTCGTGCATCTATATATACGACTGTGCTGGGATTCAATTACTAATTAATCATTCACTTGAATCCTGGCACTTTGTGCAATCCCCGTGCCCGCATCCTAATAAACATTTTATCTGCACGTGAAGTCGTTGTGCAATCCCCGTGCCTAAACACAAATATACATTTTAACAACACTAGTGCTACATAGCCCAATTTATACCCTGTGCACCACTATATCCACACCAGCAATAACACACCACATACAACATAAAACACAAAAACACACACAGGGCAAGGCACCCCGCCACAGATGGCAAGATTGCAATTTGTGTTATCAATATTCCTTGTTGTGTTTTTGTTAAACTCTTTATTTTGGCCCTCATGCCCTGTTTAATTATTGTTCTTTTGTTCCCATTTTGGGGATTAATAAACATGCACAAACAATGCTTTAACTACAGCTTTCCTGACTCTGAGTCTCATTCCTGATGTTATCCTGTCACAGTCGGTAATATGATGTGTACTCAAGCTGCTATTATTAGCTTATCCTCATCAGACACCCTTTATGGACATTTTAGAAAGAGTATCTGTAATGAATAGATTGCATGCATCTTTAAATGATTTGGATTGGAAGCTAATACTGGCATCATGCACTCATGAGACATTAAGTGCCCTTGATCCACAAGATGTACAGTGCGCTGCAAGTCACTTTGCAATCTTACTCATGGTAGGGGAGTTTATGGGATTTGATAGAGATGAAATGTTACGCCATTTGGCCTATGTAAAAAACACAAGGGGGAACATCCACGGGCATATGGCAATCATAGATTTGGAGCTTTTCAGTTAGCATTCCATCAAGCCACATACCGGGATCTAGCTTTTAAAAAATCATTAATTGCAAGGTTACACCCAACAATTCGCATTCTCATGGAGCTTAACATTGATCTCAATAAAACATATGCACGAATAATGGATATGGCATCTCAAGCTTATTCTGTCCTTTCACAGGGTGACTGAAAAAATGTGAACACCAAAACTAACGCGATTACAGTTGAAAGGGCCACCATTGTCTTACCAGGAAAAACCTGCATGTCAACCCTAGGCCGAGGCAACTTCGGGGGTAGACAAAACGATCAGGACATGAGCCAGACCCTATATCTCAGGGAACACTTAAAGTAGCTCAGGCAGCAAATGGAGGGTTCAGAGGCAGTGATTAACACACAGGAAATAACTAACCCTTCCACACCTATGAAAGGTAAAACTGAATAGTGTGGCCTCCACCAAGCTGGTAGTGGCTCTCCGTCCGGTTGTGTGTCGTCCGATCGGTTGTGGGCTGGCATAGGAAGCCATCAGCATACCTTTTTAGTGGACGGAGCTTCTGTATCCATCATTATATCCATCATTGTCACACCCTTTTTCCCCTCTTTCTACAGGACAACCTGCTTCCCACTCTGCCTTCCAGGGAACAAGTGTGGCTGCCTTCCATGGGAAGCCAATAAACTTACCTTGGGTCCCTGTCATCTCTCTTTTTCCTATGCTTATGTCTCTCCCTTATCAAAGTTCTATCCTAGGTGCTGATTTTATGCATAAACACGGTATCATTACTGATCTTGCTAATAATTGTCTGTGGGCTACCTCTGACTATATAAAACGGAATCTTACTTTCTTCTAGTTGTTTACTCCCCCGCCCTGCAGGCACAGATACAGAAACACACGGATGCATTTGCAACTGACAGTGTGAGAGAAAAGTGGACTTCTGAACACCGCGCTTCAGTAACTGCACTCAAACAGGCAGTTGCCTCTGCACCTGCATTGTGTTCCCCTGACTCAAAGTTACCATTCCACTTGGAAGTAGCTGCATCACACACTGCCCTGGAGCAGTAAAGCACTTCACACACAGGACTCAGAATTATACTGCATACACCACACATGACTAATCTATCCCTCTGATAACATGGTATCTTCACAATGCCTGTTTCATCTGACTTTTTGTTTAATGCAAAGATTACTTGCAAACAAACCACGTTGCTTCCCGTCTGCCTTCTTTTTGAAGGTGATGAACACTCCTGCTCACTGCCCTCTGTCAACAACCTGCCACTGAATCCTGTTTCCACCACACCTATTTCTAACTCATTACACCCACTCACTGTCTTTGTAGATGGGTCAACTTATCACATAGATGGTAAGCCACAAACTGGATGTTGTGATGATTGGGGAACCATTTACTCCTGTACACCACACTCCAGCAGTGCACACAGACATACAGCTAACTTCTGACATATCTGCAAACAGACACTCTGATAGTGCCTATGCACTTAATACAGTATCTACCATGCTTCCTCTTTACTCCTCTAGAGGTTTCTGCTCTGCTGAAGGCAGACACATGCATCTCTCTTATCTGTCATCTGACAGCTTTTACAGCAGCCTGTTTCTCTCTTGAAAGAAAAGGCACATTCTAAATCTTCTCCTCATCATAAAGGAAACTTCAAGACAGATCGTCTCACTAAAGCCGCTACACTGGATGGACCTTTATGGGCTACACCTCTGCCCTCCCCCATTTCTGCTCTCGCCCCACCCACACCCCAATTTATTTTCTTTACAAACACGTTATCTTCCTTACGCTATGGTGCATGACTGGCCCATGGGTTCACTGCACCTCTCTTTTTCCAAGGGAAAATCCAATCCTCACATACTTTCCTTCTTTGGGGAAATAGATGTAACTATTTTCTGTTTACCATGGTCATCCTACTGGATATACTAAAACTTTTCAGCGACTCTCAGCTACAGCTTGGTGGCCTGACATAGCCGATCATCTGAAGACATAAGTCTTCCAATATTCCCTGTCTCCAAACTAACCCCTCTCCCTCCATTAACCATGCACTCTTGCACTCTGCACCCCCTCCCACTGGTCCTTGGTCTGACATTTAAATTGATTTCATAGGTCCCATCTCTAAAACCCCTGCTGGTTTCCAATATTGTTTGGTTATCATCGACAAATTTTCCAACGTGTACTCCTTCAAGTGTTCTCGAGGTGGGGACTGCCAAATGCTACAGATAGCGACCTGTGACCACAAAACAGTACTGTATCTGTTGCAGGGCAACCAAGTCCGTTATTGTATGATTTATTAACACGTTTTATTTTTTTTATCATTTTGTTTGATTTGATGAATTATTTGGGCATGTTTATTTTTTATATTGTTATTTGCACATTGTGTATATATGTTCACTGGTTTCGTTGTGTGTTTTTATGATTTGCACTAATTAATGTGTGTTGAGCACAAGGACTTGGGCTGCTGATAATTACCCACAGCTGCGGGATGAACAGCTTATTGGTATGGAGCTGTATATAAGACCACACAGAGGGGAAGAAACCAGCTCAAGACTGGGGGAGGAAGAGAGACGAGGGAGACCGGGAAGAGACGAGACGAGACGAGACAAGAGGATTAGTTGTTTGTAATTTAGTATTTTAACAGGGTTTTATTATTATTATTATTATTATTATTATTATTATTATTATTATTATTATTATTATTATTATTTATTTCTTAGCAGATGCCCTTACCCAGGGCGACTTACATTCGTAAACAAAAAATACATTTTAGCGACCATTGAGGGAGGCATTTATTTGTGCAGAGGGGTTTTAATTGTGTGGTGCTTTTTATTTTATTGCTGTTACTGCTCAGTTTTATCTTATCATTTTACAGGTCAACATGCTATGCATACTGTCTGACGGGTCCAGCTGCGAGTGTCTGTCTGTACTACACAAACAAATCAAGACCTGGACTGAATTTGGAGAACTGAATTTGATTATTATTAAAATTGTTTTATTTGTGACCTGTGATTGCATTTATTCATTTTAAGTTGAGTAAGAGCTGTGTTGGGTGTGACCACTTGCGGGCGCTATTGACCACGTTAAATTGGAGGAAGGTGCCGAAATCTTGCTACGCAAGCCAGGTGTGATCTGCAACGCAGGGTACCGGACACAGACAGTCTTTATTGGGTTTTTTTTATGCCTCAGAGTGCATGCCTGTTTTTTTTTTAGGCGAAGTTCCTGTTCCTTTAGTCAGAGTATTTATAATGGGAAAAATCTATTACACCACAATGGTGTTCCCTTAGAAGTGTGAGTGAAGTGTTCTCTTAGGAGGTGTTCCTATACGCGGAGACTGCTGTACCTCAAAAAAAAAATGCGCTGGGCCGATAAAGAACCTTGTATTAAACATGTGGTTGTACAGTAGTGTAAAGTAACATTGCAGTTAAAATGGAAAGCTATTTTTCAATGCCTAAGCCTTACCATTAAAAATTGTACAGTATTTATCGACATTACTCATGACTTCAAGGTAATATTGCATTTTACCCCCTGAAAATACATTTTACTCTCTCAGTATTAAAATTAGAGGGTAAGTTACTCCCAGACCCCAAACTTTATCTGGAATGCTGCCCACAACCCTTAAAAAGTACCCTTTCACAGCATGAAATGAATGTATCTAAGAATGCCCGCTCTCAGATGATGTGCACATACGCTGGCTGATACAGCATAATGCTTTTGGACCGCTTTAGGTAGGAAAGTGAATGAGTGCAGGTTTAGAATATTCATATAAAAGCTGTTGGGTTTTTAGGTTGTTTCTGGCACTGGTATTGCGTGGTAAGGATGACTGGTGCAGTGCAAAAAGAGTATAATGTCCAGGGTGCCGTTTCCCAATAATTACAATATTTATTATAATCCAACAGAAAGTTCAAAAAGTAATCCAAAAATGAAATAATAATAAGCCCCGCTACCAATCGATGGTATTGGGGCAAAATAACAAAAAGGTTCAAAGTCCAAAAAGTAAACAAAAAGACATGCCGTTAGCCAAAATCCTCCGTGCACGAAAACTGTGCTCTTTTCCTCCGGGGATCGTGGTGTGTGCGTTGTGTGGTGAGGGGCGTGCTCTGGGGTGAATGCTGGCTCTCCGGCTACAGCCTCCCGTCCTCCTGCTCCTCTACTAAAACACAAACAGACACGTAACACAAAGGCAAACAAAACACTAGCTCCGGCCAGTCGTTCTCATTTTCTCAGCGCAAGGGGAGGTTTTGACGTAGCTGCTTCCCCTTTGTACCCAGCAAACTCCTCCCTGCAGTCAGCGGATCACCATGGTTTCTCCAATAGAGGGCTGCCCCGCAGCTGACCGCAATGGAATGGTCCTGAGTGCTTGTAGCTACGCGCCCCTCCTAATATGATCACCTTCCGGTTTCCACCTACCACCGAGGTGGCAGATCTAGGAGGCAGCATACTTTCCCCCTTACACAGCGCCCTTTCTAATCGGGAGGGAGATTTACAGCATCGATCCTTTCTCTCTTTATCACATACTGGCTTGGCTTTTGCTGTCTAATCAAATTACTGCTGGATTAGTCCTGCTGCCAGGAAAAGATCAAAATCGGTCAAGAACTTTAAAGGAATTCCTAAGGAATATAATCAGTGCCAAGCAGCCTGGAGGTCTCTGGGGCTCAGAATTTGATGCTTTTAGAGAGGAAGCTAAAATGATCTTCTATTAAATGTGAAAACTTAGCGTTGTATTTTAGTAGTTGGCAAGAAAATACCCAGAAATTGTGCTGTTTTAGAAATCAAAAACAAATATTTAATGCAACATACTGTATACTAGTGCGGCAAACTGGTTAGTACTGCACAGATGATGCAGTGCTCAAGCAATGACAATAACACAGTGTTCACGGTCCAAACAGTTCTTTTAATTGTTCTCACGGTTTGGCACCATCAAATAATAATGCTGGCAACTGCACAGCAATGTGTAATTACACAGCTAATAAAACAGGGTTTCAGTCCCGAAATAATAATACAATAACACAAGCACGGCTCCGTGTCCTTTCTCGCGGTGCTCCAGTGCTGGTGGTGATACACAATTATTGGTGACTAGTGCAGTATTTGGAATAGGGGTTTAATGCTGGCTAGAACAGCGACAGCTCCCGGTTGTTAGCCATCTACTAAATACAAATAAACAGTGGTTAACAAAACAAATACAAACACTCACAGTTTCGTTTTTACTCCTTCCTGGTCCTTTCGTAAAACCAAAACAAAGGCACAGTGTCTGTCACATCCCCTAAAATACCCTTAGTCACGCCCCTTCCGATAGCTAGTTCAATCACGTCTCCTCCAATCCATGACTGACACATCACTTACCGTACTAGGGTGATGACTTCTGGTATCGTGACTCCGCCCCCTTCCTGGATGGCTGGCTTCCGACTGACCCTGGAATGAACTGCTGAACCATCCAGTACGAGGCACACTGTTCCTGTTATACCGCGTCCTCACAGGTCGTGAGGGAGATTGTTTACTAGGATTCATTCGCTCTCTGTCACAACTAGAGATTTATTTAGATTTGAATTACCGACTTTTTTGATGTGTGTTTGTGTGTGTGCATACATACATACCTAGATACAAAAATAAATATT
The DNA here is from genome assembly GCF_902713425.1 of Acipenser ruthenus. NCBI lineage: Eukaryota > Metazoa > Chordata > Actinopteri > Acipenseriformes > Acipenseridae > Acipenser > Acipenser ruthenus. The sequence continues at coordinate 69,999,141 of NC_081192.1, forward strand.
TAGGAACATAACAAAAAGCTTATTTTTCAAACAGGAATGTATTTAATTATTTTTATACAATTTAACATGAAATAGGTATAGTAAATCATTTTAGTCATTGTAAAATTGTAAACAGACCAAGGCTTTATAATTGCCTCACTTTTTGCCTCTGTTTTAATTAGGTTTTAATTGTTAATTTCTTAAGCTAAGATAATGAACTACCACTAACACTTTATTTCGAATCAATTGTCAAAAGTTCCTTCACACTGTTTAAATCATTCTGTCAGAGACATGTAAGTGATGTACTTTTTTATTGCGAGAATGTAAGTCAAAAAAGCATGTTAACATTTAGCTGTAGAACAAGAATCCCCTAGCAAACGCCACTCTTAGTCGGTCACAGTTTGTTTATGATGAAAGTGGAAGCAGACATGTGGTACAGCAGGTATGAATGTGGAAGGTAAGGTGCACAATTATGAGCCCATACTGTAACTCAACTCAAGTAGCCATTCAGTAAAAAGACACTAAGTCACACAAAAGTATGGAGAAAGAAACATGAAACAACAAACAATCAAAGAATGGGAGTGTTCTATCTGATTGGTGCGTTGTGCATTGACTGACACGCTACCTGTGACACCATTTGTTGTAGTGACTTGAAACGTGGAAGGTATGAGAAGGAATTTGTTGAGTGACTTTTTTTTGTGAATTTTTTGAGTGGAAAACATCATAATTACGCCACATGGCTGAATTTATGTATTTCTTTTGGCAGAGGAGATTTGGGGTTTAACTGGAAATACTGTACCTCCCTCTCTTCTGAGCATTAGTATGCGTTAAAACTCAGACTGATACTGCTTATTTAGATTACATATCAAGATTAAATCCTAATGCTCTCCAAGCAATCTCACTATAGAAATTGTTAAGAGCTGATAGCTTATAATATAACCTTGGGTACAGACTATAGCAACTCTAAATAAGTCTAAAGTCCCTTGTTTAGAATTTTGCATTAGTGCATCAAATACAAATAAATAAAACAATCCTAGTCATTGTAATGAAGGACAGCGCTAGAGATGGCAAATCAATAAATTAAAACTGCATTTGTTTATGTATCAGTTGCTTGAAATCCTGATGCTGCCTGTTTGGACAAAATGAACATGATCTATGGTACAACACTGCAAACTCTGTTTGAGGTCCTGCACCACAAATAGGTTGTGTCTTAATAGTGTGTGCTCCAAATTGCTGCTACTGAACAGGGTGCTAACATTTTGGTGAATAGTTTGTACATGGAATGATCAAGTAGCAACGCCAAGGGAATATTAGTAAATGTAAACCAAAGGCTGAGTGTAAGGTTATGCAACTTGGATTTATGCAACATGGATATTAGATTTTTTTTATTTGAGCAGTTTTAGAAAGGACAGATGTTGTGAGCTCAGCAGTGGATGGTGCAGCGCAGGTACAGTAGAAGGAGGTGTCGAATGTGCAACTTTAGTAACAGAACTAAGGTGTGTTGTGTTGGAGCTGAACCATGTCTTGTGTTGGAGTTGAAAAGTTGTGTCCAATTTAATTGTAATGCAAGTTTCATCCACCTCAGTAGGTTACATGACTAGACGTTTGGTAGTATAACTACATGGCTGAGGGGGGATGTTAGATTTACAGAATTGGGCAGTTGCATTATAAATTAATGGTCATAGGTGCTGTGATTGGTTGAAGTGTCCTTACTTTAAGTGTATACATACTGGTACTGGTACAGTATAGTGTTCCGCATTTCCGGTTTATTCCGAATTCTACTGAACGTTGTTTTTTACTGATTTATACTCCGATTTTTTGTCTACCATTCAATATTTTCCCGGTACTGTTTTCTAGGAAATACACAATATTGTAATTAAAATACTGTTTTATTTTGACTCCGATGTTGTAATAAGCAGCCTTACACTGCATCATAGAGTGTGTTTTTGCGTTTTGACAGGAACAAAACTGGGTTAAGCGACCTTTTGACCACAACGCAAGAATGGACCCAGTCATTAAAAATGGCAGAGACTGAAAACGTAGTTGTAGCAATTATGAATATTATTGATGGACCATGTATATATTATTATTATTATTATTATTTATTTATTAGCAGACGCCCTTATCCAGGGCGACTTACAATTGTTACAAGATATCACATTATTTTTACATACAATTACCCATTTATACACTTTTTCTTTTTTTTTTTTACTGTAGCAATCTAGGTAAAGTACCATGCTCAAGGGTACAGCAGCAGTGTCCCCCACCTGGGATCGAACCAACGACCCTCCAGTCAAGAGTCCAGAGCCCTAACCACTACTCCACACTGCTGCCTAATGTCATAGATATGTCTGTCAGAAGTTATATACCAATAAATCATGCAAAATATATATCTCGACTAGGCAAGCGTGTTAGACTGGATTGCTACGTATACGGACTACAGGTAGTTTGTTCCAAGTGCTTTAATTGTCATGAAGCAAAACAGACAGGAAAGAATATTATATTTTCTGGCCCCCTACCTGTTATTAGGAGAGACTGCAAAACTATTAGCAGACTATTCTCTTTAAACAACTGGCTAGCAGATTGGTGTTCCTCTGAGAATTTAGTTTGTTTCTGGGAAAGACCTGTGTTTTGTAAGAGAGATGGACTGCATCCTAACAAGAGCAGCTCACTCTGACTCACTAAGCTTCCAGGAGACTTTATTGTGAATTCCCAGACATGCATACAAACCCCACAAACAGGTTGCCCTATCACTGTAGTATCACTTCCTCATTATCTATTTCCAAGCTCTTTCCAGAGATCGTGTTCAAAAAATTAAATTGACAGCTAGTGAAAATGCTATTAATTCAACAACAACCTCTTTTCGTGTGGCATTACTGAATACACGATCCCTGGGTAATAAATCTCTCCAAATTAATGATTTTGTTCTGGAATTAGAAATAGACATCCTGACTCTGGTTGAGACATGGCTAAAACAGGATGAGACTGTCCCTTTAATAGAGGCCTGTCCATCCGGTTTCTCCTTCTACCAGAAGACGTGTAACCAAGGCCGGGGTGGTGGCATTGCTACCATTTTTGGTGAGGAACTCGATTTTTACCTAGATCTATCTACATCATAGTAATCTACCGACCACCCAGACCAGATTCTCTTGTTCTCTCTGAATTTGCTGAATTATTATCTACAATAACTGTTAAGCATGACAGAATTTTCATAACTCACAAATTACTGATTTATTTTTGGAAGCACTGCCTACTCAAGCACCATCCAGGCAGAATCAGTGGATATGCTGGTGGATTATTATAATACCACTTTGAGCACTATTTTTGATACTATAGCCCCGATTAAAAACAAAAGAATTACTGTTACAAGATTTTCTCCATTTCAACAAAGAAACTAATGATATAAGAAATCAGATTTATAATACTACTGACAACAGGCCGCTCAGCAATAAAGACAGAGTAATTTGTCTGGGTCCTGCTTCATCAGACCACACTTTTGATTCTTTCGTTTTAATTAATCAACCAGCTCTTATTGACCTAATTGGTAAGACTAAAACCGCCACATATGATTTGGACCCCATTCTTACTAAATTGCTTCTAAAAGAAATAACACCTTCTTAAATATAATTAATAGCTCTCTCTCATCTGGCACTGTTTCTGAGTCTTTCAAGGTTGCTGTAGTACGACCACTGCTTAAAAAACCTACCCTTGATCCACAAACACTGAACAATTTTAGGCCTATTTCAAATCTCCCCTTTCTATCTAAAGTCTTAGAGAAAGTGGTAGGTAAACAATTAAATTCCTTTTAAGCAGCCCATGACATATGTGAGAAATTCCAGTCCGTTTTCCGCCCGGGACAATAGTACGGAAACTGCTCTAGTAAGAGTGGTGAACGATGTCCTTATGTCCACGGACACAGGTTTGCTTACAGTCCTTGTTCTCTTAGATCTAAGTGCAGCTTTTGACACCATTGACCATGCCACTCTGATTGACCGTCTCGAGCATGTTAAAATTGGGGACAACATCTCCTTACTGTCTGAGGTTACTTGTGGGTTCTGTTCTTGGGCCAGTTTTATTTTCATTATATATGCTGCCCTTGGGTGACATTGTCCGTAGACAAGGGGTCAACTTTCACTGCTATGCTGATGACATCCAGCTATATCTGTCTCTAAAACCAGATGGTGTCTCTTCTATAAAAAATGTGATAAGCTGTCTTGCTGACATCAAGGTATGGATGTCTAAAAATTTCCTTATGTTAAATTCAGATAAAACAGAGATAATGATTTTGGGTTCAAAAGATCAAAAAATAAAAATAAACAGATCTGTCCACTTTCACAGAGGATAGTTTCCCATACTCTCAGAAAACTGAAATGAGGAATCAGGGTGTAATTTTTGACCATGACCTCTCCTTTGAGCCACATATTCGGAATATAATTAAAATATCTTTCTTTCACCTTAGAAATATTGCCAAGGTGAGGCGCTTACTTTCACAGCACGATGCTGAGAGACTGATGCATGCCTCATATCTTTTAGAATTGATTACTGCAATGCCCTGTTCTCTGGAATTCCAAACTGTGTTCTGTCACTTTTGCAGCTTGTACAAAATGCTGCAGCCACGGTGCTAACCAAAACAAAAAAAAGTGAGCACATTACCCCGGTGTTAGCAGCCCTCCACTGGCTCCCGGTGCTGTCCAGAATTGACTTTAAGGTCAATTGTGTGTGTGTAGTGTAACGGCGGGTCAATTTGGGACTGCTTTTGACTGGAGGGGGGGAGCACGAGTGTTAGTGTTAGGTACTGCTGTGTGTGAGTGCTGTCCTGTCTTCCCCACCGTTTGTGTCAGTCACCTGCGTGTCTGTGAGTGGAAGCGTGTGTTGTGTCTAGGCAGTGCTGGCGCGCTGCCTGGGGTGTCACGTCACAGTGCAGCTGTATGTAGATAAGGACTTTTAAGATCCAAAAATAATTCCTAGTAGTGTCTTCATCACCGCCGCTGAGATCCCACAACACGCCGCCGCCACACTGGTGTCACAAGTAAGTGGGATATGAAGACTACAGGAGATGCCTGGTCAGAATCGACCAAAAGAAGCAGGGGGAGGCCATCAATCCAGGAGAGAGAGAGAGAGCCATCCAAGAGAAAGAACCCCAAGGAAAGAGCCCAGTGCCACTGCCTGAGAATAGAGCCCCGCACCGCAGCTGCCGCCAGAGAGCTCCGCTCCACAACCGCCTGTCCTGTGCTACCAGAGAGAGAGTACATTGCACTGCCAGGAAGAGACTGTCCTGCACTACCAGAGAGAGCGTTCCCTGCGCCGCCGCCAGTAAGAGACTGCACAGCACTGCCAGAGAGAGAGTACCTCACACCGCCAGGAAGAGACTGTCCTGCGCTACCAGAGAGAGAGAGAGTACCCCGTGCCACCGCCAGTGAGAGACTGCACAGCGCCGCCAGCGAGAGTTTGATATACCCCAAAAAACATATTGTATGGGGTATATCAAACCATTTTTCACTGTAACTTAAACCCACCATTAATATATCCTGCACTTCGAGGTGTACGAGCATGGTAAATGTTTGTGTCCATCTTTTTCAGAAAAGGTTACAGAAACAAGTTGTAAAACTTGAGTCGCCATTTTGACAGGAAACCTCTATCCCACAATACCTCCTGGTTACAATCATGAACCGTGCCACAAACCTGGTTCACTGGTTCGCAAAAACACACAACCAGACGACCTGACAACCTGGTCATAGCACGAAAACGCACCCCTAGTATCCAGCAGGTACATTTAGACGTCAGAGGATCAAATGATGTTCAAACGTCGCACATTGGTTCACACATTATCACCTGATTCTGTTGGCCAATCAAAGTCTGATTATTGTGGCAAGTGCTGGAAGTAGTAATTAGCTTGATCCAAAACTATTGAAATACTTACACGAAAATATAATATATTGAGTGGATGAGCAATTGGGGAGAAAACGTAAATCGGTGTATGGATATTCAAAAGAAAATGACTGTTTCAAAGTATACAAAAAGCTAAACAGTGGAAGTGGGCTTGATAAGGCAGAGGATGCACAGCATTGTAAATACTGCTGGATTGATGTACATGTTCACACTGACAGGATAAAAGAACATACTGAAAGTAAGCGACACATTAAACTGAAACAAGAAAGTGAACTGAGAGACAAGCGATCCATTTATGCGGCTTTTACACACACTTTAATAAAAGAGAGCGCAGAATGACTGTGTTAATGAGTTTGTTTACAAAGAGGTGTTTATTGGTGACTTCGTGTGACAGTACTATCCATCAGCTAAAACACTGCCTAACGTAACAATCTTAATCCTAAATATTTGACAGAAAATTATGATGTTTTAGTTGGTGCACTTATGGAATGCATTGATGGAAATGTCCAGTGTGATCTCCCGATGCCTTGCACCATCCAGTTCTGTTAATTATTTTCTTTTTATGATTTCAAGGTGAATTAACCTGGCTTGTTTTGTGCTGATGTCATGTTCATACCTTCTGCAGATATTATTATTTCCATCAGCACAGTGATTGCCCAAACGTTTTTTGAACCAGCAGCTCATCTTAGGGAGCATCTGTTGCCACGTCCTAACCTCATCTTAATGAAAACGAAAGAGGTTCAAACCAGCACCCACTAACCAGAAGCACGCACAATGACATACTGCTGCATGCAGATTAGTAGTTTGTGCAGAAACAGACAGACAAAATAATTGGTAGTACCTTTAGGCAGCAGCATATTGCTAAATTTTATAGTGCCGGAGCCCTGCCAAAACTTGTCAGACGTCACCATCGAGGTAAAAATCTCATATTCAAAACCTAATTTCCATTTCTGCTAGTCCATATTAAATAAAGAAAATATATGCAGCACTAATTATTTGAGACTACTTACATTAATAAATTGACTACGCACATTTTACCAACAGAAAACACACAACACAACTTCCGTTAAATTAAGCAGCAAGGAAAATCAAAAAAAAAATCAGGGTACCAGATATATACAATAGTTTTAGTCTCCTTCAACTTTAGTGTTAGCAACAATAGTCTGCAAACGTCAAATACATTATTTAAGATGCTAGAAGAGTATATTCATATTCAGAAGTTCAGATTGTACAACCACGTATTAAATTCACAGCATGACATTAAAAAAAACAAAAAAACTGTAATGATAATTTAAAAGTAAACACTGAAACTACTGAAAACGAAAATGAAGCATCACAAAATTTTCCACAGTGGGTCCGGTATGTCATTTACAATAGTTGTAGCCACTCTTGTCCTTGTATCTTCAGCTGAGCGGTAACTTCGCAACCAAGTAGCAACGTAACTTGTGGGATCCCATTCTGTAAATGGGGGTCCATGCAGTCTTACAAACATAAGTGCAGATACCTGATGGATTCGGATTCTTGAGCGTGTTGGAGATATTATTAGGTTCATGTGGCTAAATCTGCGCTCACATTCTGTAGAGCTGCATGGAATTAATTTGGTACAATTCAGCAAAGGTTGTAATTCTTGTGGAACTCGTTGCCCAATGTCGTCGACATAATCTCTGTATGCGTTTATTACAGTAGTAGATGGCAATTTAAACCGCTTGCAGAGAGAAGTTACTTCTAATTCTCCATACCCTGGAGGCATATCAGCTGGCCAGTATTCAGAGTTAAGAACTTGCATCTGTTCGATTAGAGAAGCATAGCTGGATTGAGCCTGAGATGCTGAACAAGATCCTTTCAATGAAGATGTCGTGAACATCCGACGTTTGAGATTATTAACGAGAATTGATTCATGTTAATAATCTTGTTGTTGAAACAGTTAAAAAATGTCCTTCTGCAATTGCAATTTCAGTTTTGGATCAGTTGGTCTGTGATGGATCAGTAAGTCTGCGATGGATCAGTTGGTCTGTGGTAGATCAGCTGGTCTGCGATGGATCAGTTGGTCTGCGATGGATCAGTTGGTCTTTGATGGATCAGTTGGTCTGTGATGGATCAGTTGATCTGTGATGGATCAGTTGGTCTGCGATGGATCAGTTGGTCTGTGATGGATCAGTTGGTCTGCGATGGATCAGTTGGTCTGCGATGGATCAGTTGGTCTGTGATGGATCAGTTGGTCTGTGATGGATCAGTAAGTCTGCGATGGATCAGTTGGTCTGTGATGGATCAGTTGGTCTGTGATGGATCAGTTGGTCTGCGATGGATCAGTTGGTCTGTGATGGATCAGTTGGTCTGCGATGGATCAGTTGGTCTGTGATGGATCAGTTGATCTGCTTACACAATTGTTGTGGTTCATTTTTGTAAACCTTCAGAGAACAGGGCAAGTTCATTCAGTGTGTTGTACATTAGAGCTAAATCCAAAAGAAACTGCATTGAAGACAACCTTTCAAACAGACCTTTGTATGTTTTTTCTGCCTGACACTGACCTTGTTCCATCTTTCATAGAAAAATTAAAGTGAGCAAACAATGCTTCATAGTTGTGCCACACCGCTGACACAGTTCGAAATTAACTTGCTACCCATCTCGTGCTAAAATACGACCAACCTTTGAAATTTGCAGTTCTAGTTCGGAAGCGCACTCTGCAAGTTGCCTCTGATTTTGAGGAGATCGACTATAAACTGAATAAAGTTTGTCCATAAATGAATAAAAATGGTTCACTCCACCAACTTCTGAGACCGCCAGTTCTAACCTATGGTTTAAACAGTGCAAACAATAATATTTGGATACTGCTCCAAAAGTCTGTGAGCAACGCCTGATTTGTTACCAAGCATAACACTGGCGCCATCGCTAGTGAAGGCCACAAGGTGTTTCAGATATGAGTCATGAAAACCATGTTTAGCTAGACATTCAAATAGATGTTTAACAATTGTGTCAGCTTTTTGATCTAGAAGTTCAATGAGATCTAAAAACATGAAGTGTGGTTCCAGTTTTTTTTTTATCACTTTCACATTTAAGGTACACAATCAGTGGTGTTTTGCTACTAAGGCTGGTTGACTCCTCTATAAGTATTGAAAGCTTACCATTTATGTTTACAAATGTGTTTACAAATTTTCTTCCTCATCTCAAATGCAATGTGGTCGATAATTTCCAAAGCACTATATCTGGAATGCAGCCCAAATCCTATATCAACCCCATTTCCGTTCTGTAGTTCCAGCAAACCAAAGTGATCTGAAAAAGGTCTGTCTTTTTTAGCCAAGAAATACGCTGAGCGGAAAATTGCACACGTAGACTTTAAATGAGACGGATTCATGTTGTCACATATTTTTTCGAGAGTCTGTGCTTTTGATTTTTCTATAATATGTTGCACCGTGATGTGAGCTTGTGACTGTTTGTGTTCCACGATTTTCTTTCTCAGGGATTTTAAACGAGTGCTCCGGTTTGGTCCATTGTACGACACATTAAACAAACGCCATTCATTAGAAAGTCTCAATCCCTTACTTTTAAAGATGGAAAGATCTGCAACAGTTGAACAAATGTTGCACCCCAGTTTTCAATTTTTGCAGTCTATCCATGGATTGGCCTCCTGTTTCCTCCTCCTGTAGGGAGCTGACAAGGCTTCACAGACCACGAAGTGTCAAAGCGCTGAGGCGTATAGTCCTTGAGGCAACCGAGGGTGTCGAAACACAGAGGTACCAAGGCTATGAGGCGTTGGGGCACCGAGGGTACAGAGAGCATAGATGCGTAGAGCTTATAAGCCTCGAAGGCGTCAGAGGGTGTCGAAGCACTGAGGTACCGAGGCTCTGGGGCAGCGTGGTACTGAAGGCGCGGCTGCACAGGGCTCCAAAGGCCTCGAGGCACAGAGGATGCCGACGCACCGAGACGCCGCGGCTATGGAGCACCGAGGCACAAAGCCACCGATGTCGGGAAGTGCTTGAACAGCAAGGGCACCGAGGCACCAAGGCGTCGAGGCTTTAGTGCACCGAGGACGCTGAAGCACCGAGGCACAGAGGCTCTGAACCAACGAGGACCTGAGGGTACCGCAGGCGTCGAGGCCTAGACACTGGGGTGCCGAAGCACCGAGCACCATGTACCGAAGGCAAAGCACTATGGTACTGAGCTGTGTGTCTGTATTTGGACTACTTGCAGTCACACAACGAGGAACAGCGTGTAGCTTGCAACGGTGTGGAGCGTAGCCTGCAGACAGTTGCAGTGCAGTCACACAACCAGTGCAGCACGAAGCTTGCAGTAGAGTGGAGCATGGCATCTGGATTGTGTGCAGCACACAGCCAGTGCAGCACGTAGCTTGCAGTAGAGTGGAGCATGGCATCTGGATTGTGTGCAGCACACAGCCAGTGCAGCACGTAGCTTGCAGTAGAGTGGAGCATGGCATCTGGATTGTGTGCAGCACACAGCCAGTGCAGCACGTAGCTTGCAGCGGGGTGGCACAGCCTGCAGACCTGGAGAAGGGAGAAAGAGAGACAGAAAAAAAAAAATATATATACTTTTTTTTTTTTAACTTATCTACCCACCGCTTTATGGGTGAGTGGATAAATGTGCCTTGCTACTCGACAATAGGGCCACATATAGGGCCTAATGGAGGATGCACATGGTATTTATTTATTTATTTATTTATTTATTTATTTATTTTCATAAAACTGCAAAGCAGTAGAAACACAGACACTCGACATGTAAAAAGTGAGGGAAACAAAACAAAAGACCCAGACATATAGTAATAGAAATACCAAAAAAACAACAACAATATTCCATAAAAGAGCACTTTGTACTATCAAAGTATTATTTGCTAAATAAAATTTGCTTAGTGAAAGCCGCCCCACGTTATTATTTATTGAGACCGGCTAAAAGCCGGTCTCGTACAATGTGGTTGAATCCCCCATCCTAAGTAACTCGTGGGAATGTTGCTGGAGGCTTAATAAGGTAATTATATAATGGGTAATTAAGGCTCCAGCCACAGTATAAAAGACCCACTCTTGGCTCAGAGCAGAGGAGAGTTGTGAGGAGAGTGAAGCCTAGTAAGAGAGAATGCCAGCGAACAAAGGTACTTGTTTTTGTAAACAACTTATTGTTTGTGTTGGTTTTGTTTTGACCATTATGCCCTTTTTGTTTCATGTGAAGTCTTTTGTTTTGTTTAAATATTTATTTAGTTTGTTTATTAAAGATGAGTGCAGCAGCGCCGTTTAGCCCCGTACCATCCTGTGTTTATGTTTCATTTCCTGGTCTGACATCACCACCCACATGCACCACTCAAGCCATCCATGACAGTGGCCTATCTGTGAGAGAAGCTGCCCAGAGAATAGATGTTCTGCTTCAACAATCAGCAGACTAGTCCAGAGAAACCAGGAAACCGGCTCTGTGTGGGACAGGCCATGTCCTGGAAGGCAGAGGGTCACCACACCGGCCCAGGACCGTCACATCTGACTGATCCATCTGCGTAATCATTTTCAGACTGCAGTGGCTACAGCACGAGAAATTCCAGGAAGAAATAAGCCGCGCATCAGCAGAATGACTGTAGCTCGCCATCTGCATGAAAATGATTTGCATGTTCGGAAGCCATTCAGGGGTAACATGTTGACAGCGGAGAAATGTGGGCCAGAGAACATCTGAGGTGGTGGCACAAAGAGTGGTGGAGCATTTTATTCAGGCAACGTGTGTGGAAACGTTGTGGTGAGCATTATGCTGACTGTTGCATTGTTCAAGCCAACCGGTGGGGCAGTGGAAGTGTGATGATGTGGGGAGGAATCTCCTTTAACACAAGAACGCCTTTGGTGCAGATTGAGGGCAACCTTACTGCTCAGCGATACATTGACAAAGTCCTTGAGGCAACAGTTTTTCCGTTCCTGCAAGCCAATCCGGAAGTGTCGATTTTCCAGCAGGACAATGCAAGACCACACAGTGCTAGGATTACAATTGCACGACTTCAAGAAAACAATGTCGAGGTCTTGCGTGGCCAGCTTTGTCTCCTGACCGAGTCCAATACAACATCTGTGGGACCAAATCGCCAGTACCATCCACAGGAGACAACCGTGACCAACCAACTGCAGCTGCACAGGAAGAGTGGCTATTAGACTTGAGTTTTGCGTTTCTTTTATGCATCAGTATATATTATACATGTCCATATATAATATATACAGTGTTTCCTACAGAAGGGTAGCTTAAGTAATTCTGATCCTTATGTTAGTCTACAAACAGAGCTAAAATCAGCACTTTAGGTTAATGATATAACAAATATCCAGTCAAAATGTTTAGTTAAGTACATTTTCAAAATACTGGTAGTGAATCTACAAGGCTACCCTACTTGTCCACATTTCCAACTACATTATCATCATCATAATAATAATAATAATAATAATAATAATAATAATAATAATAATAATAATAATAATAATAATAAATACCTGACTGAATTCCGAAGGGCAGTGCAAGGGAATCTATACTGATAGCCCATATGAGCTCAACAATTCTGGGCTCTTCGTTCTGTAAGCCCCACATTTGTCTTTCTGATCAAATCTGTGGAGCCAAAAGGTTTATTTTTCTTTTTCATCTTTCATTCTTGTGAAACAATCCTTGTTAAAGAGATTTTACTTAAACTCTATCCACGGTCTATTAAGGACCAAGCGTTTTTCAGTGGGATGCTCCCCGAGGACCAGGTGTTTTTTGGCTGTATTTGACACTCTTCCTATACAAATGCACAAAACATGTATTTTTTTACAGTAACTGGGGAACATTATAAAGTACTTCAGAAACCATAAAACTTCACTGGCACGTATTCCCAGCTATGCTAATTTAATGCATTTTGGGGTAGAAACTTATTTGCTTATTTGCATAGGTGTGATGGGGAGCCCCACCCCTATGTATATTTGTGCTCTATTTTGTTATGGTTTATTGTATCATGATTTCTGTAAATATATATGATGGCGAAGGGCAGTGTTTTTTGTATTTTGTTGTTTTGTGGCAGGACGAGCAAGGTGCCGTTTTGTATTATTTCTTAATTTAAAATACCTCGTGAAGATGAGTGACTGATCAGCTACTGAGTATTTAATTAGCTGACAGTCACACATCCTTATTTAATCTGTGCAGAATGTGACCGAGGGATAATATAATAATTGATAGCTAGTTAGTCCCTCAGTCACAAATATAAAATATCTGCAGTTCTGCTGCACGGGGAAGAGTGTGTTCGTAAAAGAAAGAGATAAAAGAAATAACAATTGCTACTTATGCTGGTTTTGCAACCAGCATACTACGGCTAACATGTCTTTTGTTTTTTAAAGTGTTCTGTGTTTTGTTTAAATCTTTTGTTTTGTTTATTTAATAAAAAGCTGAGCGCCGTAGCGTCTCAGTTTTGCCCCACAGTTGCTGTGTGTTGCATTTACTTCTGGTCTGACGTCAACACCAAAGCCATCCTGTTCACAATTGGGCAGCACTTTTGTTTGTTTTTTTACTTTGTAGTAGTTTCGGTATTTTTTTATAACTTTCTTATACAACAACTAAACTATAACTATATAATTTGAAATGTTGAATAAATGGTGTCACATAAATAAATAGAAAATATTGAATGAAGAGATCTCTAAACCCCTCGTACTGTTATTATATGTGCTCCCCAGCCTTGGAGACCGATCGGTTCAGTCTCACCTCTGAGAGGGCGGTTCTCTCTGACCAGGAGGAACCCCTGTATTCTTTACTAACAACTTGCTTTCATCTATGCCAGTGTTCCTCTCTGGCCCCTTTGCATGTTCATTCCCTTCTCTCTTTCAGAATTCCTGTCGCCCTGCGTGGCTCTTTCTTTTCCACAAGGCCAAGGTCGAGATCGATCAATTTACAAAACAGTTTTTCAATTGTGTCCTGGGAAAGAATCAGAAAAAGTAGAAAACACTGCAAATTAATTTGGAACTTCACTAAAAGTTTAACTATACTGATGCAGATTCCTAGCAGCATGTTTTCAAAGGTAGTTCATCTGTAACTTTATACAGTCATAAAGTCTGATGTAAAACTAATAAAACTCATAAGCAATAAGTTAGTATGACAGGAGTCACTGTGTGAACAATATTAACTCAGTTATTTAAAACTGAGAAGTAGCTATTCACCTTTTTATGATTCACAGGTAATTTTGCAAAACATTATTTTCATGGAAGACAAAGAGAAACATTTTGTGGAAAAAATAATGATTACAGCATGTTTTCACAAATACCTTGTGTTCATATTTTACTGTTGACCAGATTTACATTCATTCAGAACCACTTTATCTCCCACAAGGGTAATCACAGTTTACAGCACAAAAACTATTCTTGTGATGCTGCTCAACTTTACTTTGTTTCACATATTTTACTTTGAGTTGCACTTTAAAAACACCAGCTAAGAGAAGCTTGTCTCCCATTCTTGCTCTCTGTGGTCGCATTAGCAGTCCACTCTGACTAAACACCCTCTCAACAGATGCTGGAATGCAGAATATCTTCTCCAACAAAGGCAACATTCTTTTGTACACACTTTTTTCCTGTACTGAACCCCAGTGGTCAGTCCTTGAAAATGTGCCTTGAGTTTGGGAACTGATGTCATCCAAGTAATGTTTCACAATGGTCGTGTTGATGTAGGTACAGCAGTCCCCGTGGTTTGGCATCTTTGCTTGTTATTATTATTATTATTATTATTATTATAATAATAATAATAATAATAATAATAATAATAATAATACCTATAAAAGAAGTGCCATTTTGAAACGTATTTTGAATATATACCGAGCATCAAAAGAAACTTATCACTATTATAACACATTTATTTTTGAAAAAAAAGGTATATACATGATGGACATTGACGAAATGTTTTTGGTTTCTTTTTAATCACGCGATCATTCATTCTTGACCATGACACGCTTGAGTGACTATGACTGAAGCACATGCACTTAATCACCTAATTACACAGTTGATTGGACACTGGATATGGAGTGATTTCAGCTGTTGAATTGCAAGCTTGAATAAAAGCAATAAAGAAAATAAAAACAATATGCCACGTCTGTCAAGAGGGCAGCGCCTTCGTGCAATCGGCATGTTGGAAGCTGGACTAGGGCAGTGTACTGTGGCTCGCCGTCTTGGGTGCTCACAGCCAGCAATTTCAAACCTGGCGAGACGGTATAACCAGACCCACTCTGTCAATGACAGGCCACGAACTGGGAGACCAAGAGTCACAACACCTGCCCAAGATTTACAGATCATTTTGCAGCATCTTCGTGATGTCAATTGTTAATCAGCACAATAAAAAGTCACTGCACCTGCTCTAAGAGTTTGTCATTTTTCGATCACATCTTGTGAATTTTATCCAAATATATGTGATACATTTCTTTTGATGCTCAAACATAAGTGATACGTTTCTTTTGATGCTCAGTATATATTCAATATATTACTTTTTAGTACTACCAAAACAATCCTAATCCTTCATTTAACTTTACTGTTTGAAATAGGCTTATGAAGATATATACTGGGGCTGTAAGGTTACAGAAGATGGGCTTATGAAGATGAAATATGTCAGGGAACTCTGAGCACACGGGAATCTTTCAAAATACCTTATCAATATTGCCATCCTTCCAAAGGGACGTGTTTTTATTTTTTTTCACGTTTAGCTGTTGACAACTTATTGAAACTATGTTTATACAATTTATATGAAGGGAGATTAAACAAAAATACTTACTTATTAAGTCCAGATGTAGTCCCTTTGGTCTCAACAGTCTTCTCCTTGCATTTTACACATCTGCTTCAATGGAGATATGTGAATACGCAAATGTAACAATTTGGGCTTCAGCAGACATTATCAAAAAAATAAATAATAAAAATAACTGCGACACTTTATACCACAGGCGTCCGCGAGTACAGTGTGTCATCGCCATAGCGGGAACATAGATATTTATACATGAATGTAGTAGTATATATTTTTTCTGCCACAAATTAAAGATTTAAGTTAATTGGATATGCCCAGTGTCAATCACCGTTTTTTTTTCTAAATACCGATTAGGTACAGTGAGCAAAGTGTGTGCGTGTTGCAGTAAACTGCCAAACACTTTGAAACAAAACTGATAAATTAAATTTAATTAACCCACTTTAATTTTGTGAAAACGGTTTATTTAAGTAAAATTAGCAATCAATTATCATGAGAAATTACACGTGGCCAGTTTGAAACACCTAAGTCCTCGAGGTCTGAGGACACCCGAGGACACACCCCCACGGCCAAGGTCAAGGAAGAGACCTGAAAAAAATTCCTCGAGCCGGCCTCAAGGCCGAGGACAGATCTCAATGACCCAAGACTGCTCAGAGGTCTGGCCGTGCCGATCTCCCAAAGCGTAGGCACTCCTTGTTAGTCGGGGTGACATCTAGTCTTCTCAAACGTATCCTCTGTCCTTCTCTTCATTTTCCCCTTGGGGTAAGTAACGCTTGCTTCCCAGCCCTGGAGGCCGATCCGTTCGGTCTCACCTCCGTGAGGGCAGCTCTCCGCAAGCCAAGGGGAAAGCAGGTGATCTTCCTAAAGCACATCATTTCAAGTTCCAGGGCTCTTCGCAGCTGTTGCCCCTGTTCCATGAATTGTATTTTGAATGACCCACCATACAACATGAATGAATTTAGTGAAAGAAAAAATTATTTAGCGAAAGATGCAGACTGTAACAATACTAACAAAATATTCTTAGCAGTAATTAAAAAAGTGGAAAAGACAAAACAACACACTATCCCCATAGTAACACCAGCAGGGCTGGACAAGCTAAGACAAAAATAAGTTCTTGCAAAGCGAGCACTCTCACACAGACGCTGATGCTTTCACTGCGGCTCCCCTCTGGCAGTTTTTCAAGCTGCATATTATCTGGCAATTTTCAAAAATCACTGATCTATAATTAAAGTAAATTAAAGTTTTATCAGATTTGTTTATGTAATGATATGTTTGTCCACTAATGACATAGTGGTCACGCCTTATTTTAAGGGCCACCTTTTTAGTTTATTAACTGTTAACAAATATTGTTAATTTTTAGCTAAGGGTTAGGGTTAGGGTTAGGGTTAGGGTTAGGGTTAGAGTTAGAGTAAAAACTCAGTAACAATTTGAACCGATTTCAAGCATATGGGTATTGATCATCCATAGGGCTCTGGTGTTTGCAGTTTTAGCTGGCCTATTATATATTATTAATTAACAGTTAACAGAAAATAAATAATGTACATTAACATGTTTATTAGCTGTTTGTTAACAGTTAATAAACAAAAAAATGGCCCTTAAAATAAACTGTGACCAAAATAGTAAATTAGCAAGTAATATGTTAATATCATTGATATACAGAAATGATCTACTTTAACACATTTCAATCAATATTCATTATATTTATGAATAAACTGATGTTACTCCATTAAAATAAAACACTTTTAAACAAATGTTGTTTACTTTTCACAGGAACTACTTTCTTGGGCGTAGTGATATTTACTGACCTTGGAAAGATTTTTTTTTATTTGCTGTGTTAAGTTAAAAAGTAAATACATCTAATAATTTGATAATCATTTTATAACAGCATTAAGGGACTCCAGGGGTTGGGTTGTCATGATATAATTCCACACTTAAGAGTTAAAGGGACGCTGCTTCGCGTGGTGCCTTATAACGCCTTAAGTGTACGGTTATATTATGACAACCCAACCCCTGTCGTGCCTTAATGCTTCATTAAGATATAGTTGATGCAGTATAGTATTCTATATTTCTCTTCTATAGCAGTATTCTATAGCATTGTGGCCCACCTAATTTTTTTTGTCATTCTGTATTGGACAGCTATGTCAAAAACTGCCTTCATCTATCTAGAACAAGGATTACAGTTCAATTTACAATTACTGAGTGAAACTGACATACCTCTCCTGAAAGGAGCTACTCTTTTATATCATTTCACAAGGCAAAACAAGCTGTTCAATTTAAGTATTTTCCCAGTCATAATGTGTTAAAAAAGCTTTTTACAAATTGCCATCCTCGGCATGAGAAATGCTTTGTTTATATCAGCAGTGCAAGTCTAGCAGTAGGAAAAACAGGTGAAAGATATTACATTTTCTAGAAGAAGCCTGAAGAAAAAAAAGAAATCTGAATCAATTGTCAGGTTTTAGTACATCCCCCTTTTCAGCTGGCTTCCTTGTTTGAATCTTAATCAGAGACAGGCTCAGGCTTCCAATCAGTGGGTAGCTGCTGGAAGGGACCACTGGAAAGCAGACGGGGTACACAGCATCAGTAGTGAGCTGATAACAGCCCCCACTCCCTGATATTTCAGCAGGGTGGTACAGCCTGGCAGATTACAAAAACCCCTCCCATGTGGCACTCAGTTCTCTGTGCCAGGGTGTAGCAACTGATCTGATTCTTCAGCTGGTGACCACTATGAGTGAATTCAGGTGTGCTGAACAAACAGGCAGAAGAATCCAGCAGTACCACCAATGCTACTACTACACTAGGAGAGCCCAGCGGTGAGTTTTAACACAATGCTTTATGTGCATCTGCTGATCCCTCCTGCACTGCCTTGTAGAATTTAATGAGTGTGTACCATTTTATACATTGTGATGCGCAATTATTACAGGATGAACTGAATGCAGAGGGCGATGTCTTGGCCATTGGGTCCCGATGCGCAAAGTAGTTTTAATGTACACTATGCAGACCAACACTACCCCACAGTGTACTGTACTTAATGATGTCCCATTTAACTGTATAATGCATGACTGAAAATTGCATCACTGTCTATTAAAGTTACATTAAAGACAAAAGTTATCTTATTTCAATGCAGTTCATCAGTGACATTTTTATGACTGTACCAAGTTACACGACATAGAATATATATATATATATATATATATATATATATATATATATATATATATATATATATATATGTGTGTATATATATATATATATATATATATATATATATATATATATATATATATGTTCAAATATATACAATCAAATAAAAATCTACTGTAAATGCCAGAAGAATTTGTTTTGGGTGTGAATATCAATTTTCAAATAATGTATTTATAATTATAATAATGATGATGCAAACCAAAGACCTGCTTATATAGATATATTATGAACCAGTGCTTTGTTCCCAGCATGTATGTTGACAAAATAGTAACTCGCACAGAATTTAATTTGTCTTTCTATAATTAAAAAAAGCATTGCTCATGTTAATTTGTATCTTTAGTGTCATAAATTTGGAACAAAATTTTAATATGGAACAAAAATGAGTCAATATCGCCAATTACAGCTTATTGAAATGAATATGCAGTTATAGTCGTTCTTATACAGGCACATACATGTTGTCACCCACATACTTAATCACCCTATTTCATGATGGAGAAACTAAATATATGGCTATTTTTTTAACACATCATGGGTGCTGCATGCATCTTTAAAAGAGGATGTTGCCTTATCATGGTTGCCAACGTCCCTTTAGCTAGCTCCTGTCAGCATCCTAGGAAAGGTACTGCAATTATGCGAGTATGGGGAATCTGAGTATGCCTTGGGGAGACATTTGTCAAGGTTTGCTCACGTGGCCAACCTGTCTGGACTGAATGTCTGCCGACGCTGGGATAAGGACAGGCGTAGCCTGGGGAGCTGACTTTTCTGACAGCCTCAGATACCTGTAGGATTTCTTTGTGTGTGCATGTGTGTGTGTTAGAATGGGCTCTCATTCGAATGCCTAGTGGTATGAGCCTTAAGTGACAGTAGTGGCTGCAAGCTGTCAGTTTTGTCTCTAAGACTAAATGGTGACATGGTCATACATAGGAGTGCCACCAGACTTGACATTTGTGTAACCAATCCCCACCCCCACTACCCCCCGTTCATTTGACACAGACCATGCACCTTTGTTTTCTACAGAGAATGTACAATAGGAAGGTTTCAACACCGGCCATTGGGTGAATGATAAACCATTATAAGTTCATTTATTGTTAATATTAATGAAAAAATACTAAAAATTCAACATTACCGTATGCATTTCAAACAGATTTGAAATGGATTCTGATTAAAGTGAGATTAAAGAAAATAATTGTAGGCATTATTTTAATTTTTTTTTTTTTACATATTTAAGCATATCATAGTTAAAAGTTAAAGAAATGTAAATTAAGCTTATTGTTAGTCAATGCCAAGGGATATGGACTTCATGAGATGCTGACATTGGAAATTCTAGAAATTTCTAAATATAAAGCATTAGTGCAGTACAATGACGGTAGTATAGGTGACACGTGACAGAATGGTTAAAATTCTGTTAGGCCAACAAAACTGGATTGTTCAAGCATTACGGTACAAAGTTATTTAGCTTATTCCCAATTTATCCATTTAGTTGCATCAGGAAACAAGCCATATTGACAACTTTTGACAACCCTAAATGACCAGCCAGTTCTATATAAGCACTTCAGACAGTTTTCTGTTGCCAGACAACTGTCGACAGCTGTTACTGTTTAAGAGGTTACGCTATATATTATAGTTAACTGTGTGCTAAAAAAATATAACACTCTGGTATGGCTATATCACATTGTGTCCATTGTAGTACTTTTTTATTCTGCACTAATTAAAAGCTTAAGTTTATTTATTTTGTATTTATTTATTAGGCTACCTCGTATTTTAGCATTGACAAGAAAAGAAGCTAAAAACATATATTTTAAAACCTTACTGCACACTTCTTTGACTGGTCTGCTTTATTTATGGGAAAAGGGAGGACTTACGGTTCCTTCATTGTCTTTTTTTAAGTTATAATTTCAAACACAATACTGCTGGAAACGCCAAATGATTTTATCATACGCATTTTTTTTTTACTTTTGTTACAGAAAAAACGAGGTGTTACATTTAATAATATGTAAGCATGAATATCTGTTTTAAACGGATTGCTGTGAGTTGGTGGTTACCTGACACGGTGTCCTGTCAGCTTAGCAATGTAGGCAGTGCAGCACAAAGGTTTTTTTTTTTTATAAGTGTCACTGACATCCCTAAAAGGGTGTGGCACACTGCGGCATGTGGTTTGTAGAAATCAGTGTACATTGTTGAAATAAATGCATTGTGTACCTAATTCCAGAGCACATATGGTCTCGGCATGCATGTTCTATATGATAACCAAACATTCTTTTTTCTAAAAGCGTGTTCATCCAATGCATTCAGTTTAAGGTTATTAAGGTGGAAGAAATTATTTTTCCCTCTGTGGGCCACTGTTGGTGTTTTCTTTAAACAATGTGATTGAGGAGCTTCTGATTAAAAAAAAAAAAAGATAAATCATTACTTTATTTCCTCATAGCGCCAGCTTTGAATGGGATGTATTTTCATAACTGCACACACTACGATTCAATTAGATTTTGTACATTCAAATACGCCAGGAAAATCAATAAGCAATTCTTATTTTTTGTGTTATATTAGAACAGTTGTACATAATTAGCTGATCATATCTAATTGAACTGACGAGTGCCCAGGTATTTGTACATAAATAATAATAATATATTTATGTAATAATTTAGCAGATAAATCAAGGTTCAGTATTGCACTACACATGTGTTATTCAGGGCTATTTCATAGAATCAAAATATAAAAAAAAAAAAAAAAAAACATTGTGGATAAAGAAATATGACATTTATTTATTTATTTATTTATTTATTTAATGAGATTTCCTATTGATTTTATGTATGGCTTGTAAAACATGAAATTACCAAATGTATGAAACTGTTAAATATTTAAAATGACATTTTTAGCTACTAACAATATTCTGGAAAAAATCTATTTAAATGATATAAATAACTGTCAGTGTCTGACAAATGAAAAAGGTGTTTGAATAATACAGAACAGCTTCTATACACATTGTAAATGTTATGTTATGCACATCATATATATTCCATTTTTCTAATATGATGTGAGCACTGGGTAGAGTTCGGTTCACATTATTAGCGGTGGTGGGTGAAAGACAGTCTTTGTTCTGCAAGCAAGTGCCACTAGAACAAAGGCAGTTAGGTATAAATGAACACGATGTATGGATTGTATAGTCTGGACAATAATCACTGAAGCAACTAGCATTGTTATCTTCATAGGGACAAAAAAAGGTATTCCAGTATATTCCTAATAATACAAAACATGACCGATGCAAATCCATTGAATGTTGCTATTGCCTCTTAACCCTTTTTTCATGTAAAATAATTAACAAAGGTTTATTTACAAATCTTTATTTAAACTATACTGGGGTTGAATGCAAGGCATATAAACTGTTTTTAACAACCTATAAAACAACCTATAAAATGATTGCATGATTGTTGCAATATTGCACTAAATGCATTATATTTTTTGTATACATATATAAGCATACTGTTTTTTCTTGTAAAATGTAAAAAATAAACAAACAGATAAGTAAATAATTTCTAGGAAAGTTAAATGCAAACCTATAGTGACACTAAACAAACTACAAATATGATTTAATTCATTTTAAGCATAACATTTTGTAAGCCTAGAGTAAATCACTTTACTATATTTAGTAAGGTATCTCATTTATTTAAGTACTGTATGAAAAGTGTATGCATTACATCCATATTTCAGGAAATTAAAGCTATGTTATGTGTTATTCAGTATTGTTGTAGACTTTACATATAAGAAATACAATCCTATTAAAATCTAAAAGTATTTTTCCCCAGTGTCTCACTTTCTCTTAATTTGTTAGCTGAAACAGAATCAAAACACACAGACTTATTTTAACAATAAAATATTCAAATGGAGAATGCACTATTTTCAAATTATTAATGTTTTTCTTAAAATGTCTTCCAAAAAATCCTCATTCTTAACAAAACATAAAAAGTAACATTAAATGTATTAAACTAAAAACTTAAAGAAGAAACCACGAAATGATTTAAATACTGGTGGGTAGGCTGTGAGGCATTGCATGTAAATACCATTAGCACCCGCTTATAACACACAGTGTAACTGACTCATATATAGAACAATATATATATATATATCTCATATATAGAACAATAATAAAAACAAATTCTTAACAGGTTAGTAGATGGAAATGAAAGAATGTAAAATGACAATATTTAAAATGCCTTCTATTAAGAATGTATTTTCTTCACTTTTCACTGTAATCAACAAAAGGTAATTAGACATTAAAATAACTCCCTGAGATAAATACTTGTGTTGCATTTCTAAACTTTTAAATATATCTTAGTGTATGTGTATTATTATTATTTTTTATTACATGATATGAACCCCCATCTTGATTGTTTATTACCTGAGATCAATTTTGAGCATGCATATTTTTAAAACAGTGTCAGCCATTTGGTTAGACTTCTGCATTAGGATAAGCCATGTTGTGGAATCCATAGAAATAGAAATAAGAATAGTAATGGGAGTTGGTATAACTGATAATATTGTGAACTTACAGTTTTAAAAAGCGGATTTACAAGGGTAATAGACCTTTTTTTGTTGTTGTTGTTGTTTAAAAACCACTAGAGGCACATATTCTTTATGTTTAGCATTGCTGATTTTTAAGCATTAATACTTTATTTGAAATTATTCAGTGTTAGGTGTTTCATACGGTGGGTGAGGAGTACAGAGGAAACAAATCTGCAGAGGCGTAGCTGCAACCAGGGGACTAAAATGGGATTGTAACATCTAAAAAAAAACAAAAACTGCAGCCACATAAAAATAATCGTTTAGCCAGAAATTACGTTTGTTTTTTGGGGGGTGAAATTAATTTATTACATAATTAATTTCTGAGATATAAATAGATAAATAAGAAATATTACTTCACTGATAATATTGTGTCGCTGACTCGTAAATATGGCAACATTCAACTGAACCTTGCTTTACCTCAAAAGTAGTAAAAAAGTAATTTCTGCCATAAAAAGTAAATTTCAGGCACAAAATGTAACTTCCAGCAGACGCTTTCTAAACAACGTGCCTGCCTTTTTATATGCGGCTGCGGTTTTCTCTGATGTTACCACCCCGTTTCAGTCCCCTGGTTACAGCTACGTCTCAGGGTAGACTTGGTACCGCTTTGCACTTCTCGGCCACCGTAATTTCATAGTGAAACACTAGGGTTGTTCAAATGCATTATATTTATTTATTTTTTATTTTTTGTGAGGCAGAATGTTTCAGCATCATAAAACACAGTAAAAGCAAAAGTAAGCTGTCTTTATTCTTTTTATTTGTTTAAATTTAAATTGGTTTTATTCACAACTCCAGTGTTAATAATTGCTAAACAATTGTGTTCTTTATCATTATTTTATTGATGAAAATAAACAATATATAGTGTATAGGCTTGGTTGGTGACTCGATAAGCAGATTACAGTATCGTGAGCCACCTTTGCTAAGATGGGGTGAATGAAGTACTAAAAGAGCAAATTGTCAGTGCCACTATTTTGCTTGATATTAAAGCAAAAATTGATGGCTCATATTAACAAAATATAAAATGGGCATAATACAGTACCATAATACAGTACCAAACACCATATAATATACAGTCCAACGTTTTTGAGAATAACCATAGATTGTTGTACTTTACTAAAACAGTACAGTAGAGTCAATTATCCGATCTTTGACCAACCTTAATGTCTTATCAACCAATCAACCGAACACACCGGCTGTAATCACGTAATGAAATACATGTGATGTATTTAGTGGTTGCAATCCTGGGAATCCCATATGGTAAATTCAGCTCCTGAATCCTGATTTCGGGATTGTATTAAGGAAACTCTGATTCTGTTACTGATGATTTCCAAGTGTTTCGTTATGTGTGCTACTTTCTTCTATTTCGTCAGTAAAGGCTGGATATCCTGTCTGTTATTGAGCAGCTAAGAACTTTTATTTTATTCATTTCAATTGCACATTATTACAATGCCTTAACAGCAAGTATCAAAGTATAGAAACATTTTACTGAATTTTTTTGAAGTTTAATGATTCCTAAAGTTCTGTAATGTGTCAAAGTTGTACTGAATTGTATTCTTTGGTTGTCAATTTTTGGTATATGGTACGTGTTTAATTACAGTATTTCATTACCTTAACTGTAGGTGTTAAAGTTTTTACTGAATTGCATTAATTTAATGATTTGTAAAGCTTTGTAATTAATGTGATAGAATAGGTTATTAGCTGTATATCATCATCAGTAGGTACTTGTACATGTTACTAGTATCAGTCCCAATTAGTTAGGATAATTGACTCTGCTGTATTGCTAGTTGTTACTTTATAGAGACACCAACCAAATACTCAATTGGTAACTGCAAATTCTGCATTGATGTTGGTATCTGGCTGTGTCCAATTATTTTACAAAACATGTTTATAAAATAAAGATTGCTGAAGAACAAAAACAATGTTGTAAAAGGTGAGAATGCTCAGTGGTTAAGTGACTGCTAACTGGAAAAGATGTATTTATCTTTTTCGTCTATTGGGACATCTCTACAAGTGAGGCTACTGTACCTGTTTGTGCTTTTTTTCCTTCAGGCATTCCATGTTACAGCCACACAAACATAATCTGCTGTATACTGTAATAGGCCTATAATAATTTCAATTTAAATCAAAATTGTTTACATTACAGACTGCAGAACGCATATATAGGCTGTAGGTCATTGTTTTACAAACATACTCATTGTTTTTCTCATTCTCCCCTTCTCAAAAAAAAAACAACAAATACTGAATGATACTGGCAATTGTTATTCATTTTAAAAAGGTACTAAGCTGTCAAGCGTTGTTATAGTTCTTGAGATTTAATTAATCTTAAAAAAAAAAATCTATTGTAAAAACACATATACACAACAACAATAAAGGGACAAGTACCTACATTTCTATGTACTTCTAAATACTTAAATACTGCAGCATGATGATTTAATTAATAAATAATGACAATAATGAACTGCATATTTGATTTCCTTTTGTTCTTGCCATGCTAAATGTGTCTAATTTGTGGAACGTGTAAATTCAGTTAAAATGTTGCAGTATTATATCTTCCTCCTATATTTCAGCACCCTAGTTTTCAGGAATTTTTAGATTTGTTACTGCTTTAGAGAAACCACAAACTGAAAAGGAGCACATTTCTTGCAGTTTCTCAAAATGTACATACTGCCTAAGTTGGAGATTTAATCAGCCCCTCGATCTTGTATCAAATTGCTACGCACACCCTTTATCATATTTCATTAACACATATGTTCAGATGTTTTTGCACCTAAATATTTCCCCCTATGCAAGTTATTCCAGCCCTTTTAGCCTTTTCACATGGACACATATGAGTTTATCTATACATTTCTAAAGCACTAGCCAGAGAACAAATAGTGAGTGGGTAATTATTGCAAAGGTTTACTCTTTCTCAAATCGATTTTGGCTACTAGATGAGTCCAGGCAAAGAACAATATCTTCAGTCAGCAGGACTGCAGCAGCGGATTGCTGTCTCATGATATTCCGACTTGTGTATTTTGCATATTAAACAAAACAGCAGCTTATATTCGATATAATGGAACCATTAACATGTATCAATAATGCAGATAGAGTAAGTAGCTGCAATCGGAACTACCTAGGGGGCTCGTAAAGCAGATGTGCACTATAATGCTTTGCATTTGATGGCTGCTGGGGTCAGGGTCGTTTTGGTTCCCGTTTTATTTCCTCTGGCAGTGGATTTCTAATTTAAGCACCCCTGTCTCCTGGCTACAGATGCCTGCTGTGATGCAGAGTAATGCAGAAGGGGGGCGTTCAGACATTGTCATGCACGGTGCCTGAAACAGGGCACTCGTTTGCAGAATAATTCACACAATCCATGGTCCTGGAGACCTGCTTTCACAGTAGGTGCGCTGCTCATTGGTAGCTGTAATATAATGGGAGTGGATGCGTTACTGGTTTTCTCTGTTGCCACTGTATAGGATGTCAAGAAAAGGTAAGCAGTTTTCTTATTGTCTGGCAACACTTCTTGTTTCTGGAAGTGTTCTAAATCTAGCATTGTACTGTATGTTGAAGACCATAGAGTCATACATTTTTATTAAACTATTTCAGCTATATTAACTGGCCTAATAAGCAAGGATCTCTATATACCACATTTTTATGGGACTGATATAATTGGATAGTCACAAGAATCAAACAAATATTAGCTATTAGATAATATTTTTAACTGATTAGCGGCATTGTTCAGGCATATGTACAGGATTGTTATTTATTTTTGTTTAATGATTTACTTTACCAACAGAACAACTGCTGTGTCTTCTCATTTGTTTTACTTATTTATAGTAAATTAAGTTATTACACCTTTTTCAAAATTCACTACTACACTATAATAAAACAAGGCAAATTTGCCAAACGGTGATAGTTATAAAAGGATTTCTCTTAGGAAACTGATTTGTCATAGTTAAAAAATGTGTTCTTCCTTAAAAAAAATCAAGGTGGGTGGAGTTTATAAATTAATTACAATTTTGTATCCTTATTTGATATTTTACTGAATGCAGTATTACCCAATGTCCCTGTATACAGTGTTAATCAACTGGTCGACTTACACACTGGTGCAGCTTATATAGCTGAGCAGCATATATGCACTGATGTAGCTTAAAGTTCCATAGTGCTTAAATAAGAGCAGCACAAATCTTAGTAAAAAGTAATATTATTATTATTATTATTATTATTATTATTATTATTATTATTATTATTATTATTGTACATTAGCTTGCATAAAGTAAGAGGCACATGATTTTTTCTAAAATGACTCAAAATGGCTTACCGATATACATCATTTATCCAGTTTTAAGGTATCTGTTTTTAGTTTTTGTTTATATATATTTCTATGTGGATGCACTTTTGAGACTGGGCCTGTTTTAACAGAAACCTGTTGGTAAAAGTCATATATTATGACCTGAATAAAGTAATCATCCTTTATTCATGATAAAAAACATGTCAGTGTGTCCTATGAAAATATGACAACCTGTTTTGAGTACAGCCCTGTCCACACTATGCCTTTAAACTGCATTAGTTGCCTTCAAACCGGCTTAAAAGTGCTAATAACCATACTCGAGACCACCTCAGGAGGTAGTCTCGAGTCAGGTTCTAAATTAGATTGCATCAGGTAGTGCGTGTATCAGAAGGGTGGATGCTGTAATACTGTACTACATTTTTTGTGTATCCTCTAATATCCCAAAATGCTTTGTGGTATGCTTGGCAAAATACTGGCGCCTGAAGGACTTGTTATCAGTGTACACTCCGCAATGGGTATTCATTTTTATGCTTAAAAAATAAAACCTGTCAGGACATCTCTGTTAAACTAGTGCGGGAAATAACAAAATCACAACATTAAATAAGGCGACTGCAAAAATGAAATGCAAGTTAAAAGGAGGATCGGGATGAACAAGTCACATAATTAGGGATCTACTTAAATCGTAGCAAATTTTTGCATTTCTCGCAGGTAGGTTATGGTATAAAATTAGGATTTCGCAGACATTTTGCTGACCTGTTTAAACATTAAATAAACCTAAGTAGACAATATTTCAGAGCATTATAAAAGCCTAAAAATAGTGGCATTTTCTTCCTTACTAAAACAGAGTCAGCAGCAACATCCCCCAGCAGTTGCTGCTGACATTCTCTGGCTGGTGTGGACTTGCCCATACATTGAGACTGCACGTTCTGCATCCACTGAATTGGTTGGAAGTGTAAGACAAAGCTTTGCCAAGTTATACAGATGTGGAAATCTATTAGAAACGTCCCAAAAGTCCCAAAACTCGGTTGCCCAAGGGCATCTGGCATACCTTAATAAAGGCAATATATGCAGCACGTTCGTTGTCATGTTATTTGTCCCATCCAATAATTTAGTACCGAGTCAAATCAAAGAAAATGTGCCTATTCGGGTCTAAAATTCTAACTGCGTTTAAAAAGTAAGCAGCAGGTTGTTTGAAGCGAGGTGGCTGTGCTAGATTGTACCTGTCTGTAGTACTGATTTAACTTGGCTACAACCGACATTAATACTTTTTGTCTGCGCTGACTTTCCAGTTTTTTTTTTCTGAAAGCTGTTTTGTTCAGCAGCCTTTGTAGTAGCCTGTTGTTTAATGTGTGATTCTGAAGCTAAATAGCGATCGATATTTTCTCCCAAGACGCATTACAAGATGTCCAAAACAATTACCTCCATCTGCATGTACCATTTCTTTCGGAAATATCTTGACACGATCATCAGCCAAAATATACTTAGCTTTTTCTGCTTTTTCGTCTATTTCTGGTATTTTACCTCCAATGCTGAAAACTAGATTTTAGCAACCTAAATCAAAACAATGCAGCACTGACTTTGTCCCACCCCATGCTTTACAGTAACAGGTCACAGAAAAGCCAGTACAGACGCACTGATACGCTGATTAAAACATTGTTGTCATTTGAACAGTAAACAATAACGTTAACTACTTTGGAGTATTTTTTTGTAAATGTTATTATTATTACTATTATTTGTTTATTTAGCAGACGCATTTATCCAAGGCGACTTACAGAGACTAGGGTGTGTGAACTGTGCATCAGCTGCAGAGTCACTTACAACTACGTCTCACCCGAAAGACAGAGCACAAGGAGGTTAAGTGACTTGCTCAGGGTCACACAATGAGTCAGTGGCTGAGGTGGGATTTGAACCGGGGACCTCCTGGTTACAAGCGCTTTTCTTTAACCACTGGACCACACATTGGCTAAAGACATTTTTGCAATGCACACAGGACAGCGAAGGAATAAAAAAAGCCTATCTACTTAAGGAAGTTTGCATCGCTTGCGTTGTGCAGTAGTTCATTTAAACAAGCTTTCTTTCTTTTTCTCTCAGTACTTGTCCAGTATGCATTGACCCCTAAAAGAGGTGAATTTCGCGGTGACCCCTCAATTTCCGATTTCCGCGAAATCGTGATTTAGGTAGATCCCTACACATAATTTGTGAGCACTGTTTGAAATAAATTGAAGGGGACCAGAATTAGGCAAAGGTAACATATGAAGGTAAAAACAAAGATTGTTTTGTAATTAACAGCTTTTTTCTGAATTTAATTATAAAAACAGAATCAGCTCAATTTGTTTAAAAGGACGTCA
Source organism: Acipenser ruthenus (assembly GCF_902713425.1). Lineage (NCBI taxonomy): Eukaryota > Metazoa > Chordata > Actinopteri > Acipenseriformes > Acipenseridae > Acipenser > Acipenser ruthenus. The sequence continues at coordinate 70,029,081 of NC_081192.1, forward strand.
CCTGATTAAAAATATAACCCAAAAACTTCAAGCCCTACGTGTGTTTGCATTTACTTTTTCCAAAATACTTGTTTTATTTCATTTTAGCTGTACCCCTCTATTAGTATGAAGCATAACACATTATTTTAAAATAAAATACAGTGCATGGTGGGATACTATCGTATTAATTTCCACGGTTCATTGCGCTGCTAGGAACTGTAACCAAACTATTCTAATAGTGTGTGGACGCATTAAGCCCGACTAAATATGAAACGGTACTTCAGAGTGGATGCTTTGAGCTGGATTAATTAGAACAGTTTAGAGTACGTTTCTCGAGATCAGTTATGTAGCGTGGACAGGGCCTAAGTTGGACCATTGATTAGTGATTTTCAGATGTTTTTATTGTTAGCTTGCTCTTGACAGGCCTATTATTTCTTCAGACTTCCCTCAAAGCTTTTTTTCTGATAATTTATAACAATGCAGGCAATGTGCTCTTTAGCTCCAGTAGAATGTTCCTAACAAATAGCTGGAACATCATTAATGTTTAAATAATAAAAAAAGATTAATAAACAAATTAATATACAGCTGGAGACTCAGGCCTCTTAGTGATACACCATTTTCTACTGTCTGCCTTGGCACAACTAGAATAGAACATTTCCATAGCAAAATGTGGACTCAAACCAAATGACCTGTTAAGCATTGTAAGTGCTCCATAATTGGTTTGACAAGGCTAATATTAGCTCACAGCAGCACTTCAGTGACAACTAAGACATTTAAGAATACGGACTGACTATTTTTATATGTGACACCAGTATTTGCATACTATTTGCCAAGTAGAATTACAGAGGACCATGGACTTGACTATTTTAGATTCAGACATCTATTTAATTAGTGTTCAAAGAATGATCTAAACTCAATTCACTGTAATCTATTACAGTTCAGTACTAGGCCAATATTACCATCAGAATTTGCATGTTTTTTTAGGTCAATATGCCATATATTATAGTAGAGTTTTTTTTATCATATCTTCAATATTAATAAGTGGTAACTTTACACTTCACTTAATTGTAACCTTGAGTGTGGTTCAGGGGGAAGGAGTTAGGACTTCTACCCCATTGTGTCTCACCAATAATATCTGCCAATCTCCCTATTTAAGCCGCCAAGTTATGCACTTATTAACAAAAAACAGTCTTCTGTTTTTTGTTTGCATATTGCTATGTTCGTGTTTCGCTACACAGCTGTCAGACACAGCTGACTAATCTACACTTGACACCACTGGTCCATGATCCTTGTTTCTCCTTATTGCTTCTCCAACCTGCTTCTCCCTTTTCACTTCCCAACCTTGGAGGCCCAGTCATGGAGGCCGATCGGTTCAGTCTCACCTCCGCGAGAGTGGCTCTCCGCAAGTCAATGGGAAACCCTGTACTCCTTAAGTCACAAAGCATCTCTCTCCTGTTCTCAATTCCTCCACACAGCCCTCCTTCTCCTGCCCCATGAATTGTAACATTCTATCCTGTTCTCAACTCCTCCACACAGCCCTCCTTCTCCTGCCCCATGAATTGTAACATTCTATCCTGTTCTCAATTCCTCCACACAGCCCTCCTTCTCCTGCCCATGAATTGTAACATTCTATCCTGTTCTCAATTCCTCCACTCAGCCCTCCTTCTCCTGTCCCATGAATTGTAACATTCTATCCTGTTATCAATTCCTCCACACAGCCCTCCTTCTCCTGCCCCATGAATTGTAACATTCTATCCTGTTCTCAATTCCTCCACTCAGCCCTCCTTCTCCTGCCCCATGAATTGTAACATTCTATCCTGTTCTCAATTCCTCCACTCAGCCCTCCTTCTCCTGCCCCATGAATTGTAACATTCTATCCTGCCAAAAATACCTACCAAGCTTTCTTAATGTGGAATCCAGAAAGTGATTCAAAACTTACATTAAGTTCTTTACTACAAATGAAACTAACAAATTGTCATCTTGTAGAACCTTTGTATTTTGGGGAATCTTAAATTGTATGAAGATAGAAGTTGATATACTTTAGCAAAACAATAAATACAGTACTCCACTACTGTAGTCTTTACTGACATGGTGCAATAACTGTGCAGAATGTTTCAGTGATCAGCACTTTGATGTTTAAGCAAAAGGGCATTACCGCCTACTGGTTGGCTGCTGATGTGTAAACAAGGTTAACTACCAAGATAATGCCAGATAAGCAGGGTTTCATTTCAATTAAACTGGTACCCAGTGCCTTTTTTGTGATTAGAACGATTTGAAATCTTTAATTTACAGATATATTTACCTTTTCAATGATCTGCATTCCTTACAACTAGCTTTTTGTAAAGGCAGACATTCTGAATGTACAGTACTGCATGTACCGTTTGGTAATGTCCTGCAATGGAGCGTCAGGATAGGTGGATCAAAGTTCTGCAGTTTCTTACTATTGTGAGCACTGTTTATATAAAAAGTATACATACTTTTTAACAGACAGTTGTGAAGGGCAAAACATAATTTTCATATGGGCAGTAGAACACAGTGGCCAAGATGCTGTCCACGGTAATACACCACGGAACCAGCCATTTATACTTTTTATTTATGAGGATTGTAGACATATAATATATTTATTTTAATTGTGTAGTTAGCTAAAGGAGACTTATACAAGAGTTTGAATTATAAAAATTAACATGTACAGTTGGTTCTAGTTAAAGTTAAACGATGAGCAAATTGAAACCAAGCATTTTTATAAAAATATGATAGTGCTAGAAAATATATTTACTATAGGTGGTTCTATAATTGTGCTTGCAGTAGGTTGGGTTGTATGGGGTGTTCATTTTCTGCTTTTGATTCCTGTCTTTAACTCTGGACTTCAAAAAGTGATTTATAAATTGAATTTTGTTGCTATTGTCGGATATGAAAAAATCTATTTTTCCACATTAGATGGATATGAAAAACTATACAATACCTATAATTTAATGGGTACAAATAAAACATAGTTGTGTTTCTTGAGGTAGACATGAATTGCCTGTTTGTTTAGTTAATGATGAATATACAGCTGTCTTTTATGAAATGTTTGATTTATGGCTTTGTTGGTCTACAGCATTATGTAGAAGGATATTCACACCTTACTGGAGCTATTCTGCCCGTTTTTCAATCCTGCATGAAGCTGTGCTGCATTAAACAAAGCATGCTGTGATACCAGAAACTGATTTGCTTTCAAAATCCTACTGTTGCGTTATTCAGTGAATGCTTGAGCACTGTTGACTCTGAAATCAGCTGAGAAACAAAATCTAAATATTGATTTATAATCAGAATTTGAAAATCAGCTGTTCAGAAAATGAGTTTGTCTTCAGGGGAAGGATAAGTCTTCAGAGACAACATATTTTTTTCTAGGGTATTCTAGGGTATTTTTTTCTAGGGTGGAGAACATGTGACTTCATGTGGGTGCACTTTATTAAATGAATGAAGGAATGTGTTGTTCTGCAGAACATTACCTATAACATTACCTGTTAAATCAGATGGCCAGTACTAGATGACATGTAACCAGTGACTCCATGTGTTGGTCCTAATTTATTGATTTACTAGACACCTTTTATGGCATTCATAACAAGATGCACCACATCTAGGGTTTTTGTTTTGGTTGTTTTTTGTATTTTATAATATTTCCTGACTAAATTACATTAAATCGCAATAAATGTGTTATCGCACTATCAAGCTGTTGTCAGTTTTGGTTTGGTCTGCTTTGTAGAAAGAAACAATGGGTTTACAACCAATTTAAACATGCAAGTAGATGTCACTGTATGTTAAGGTTCAGATATGCTAATAATTCTGGAGTCACGCACATTTTGTCCTAGTGTGCTAAGATGCATTGCTCTGAAATTGAGTTTGTAATTAATTACTTTTTTGCTGAGAGAATGAGGAAACAGAATATGTGCCTAGATAAGCATGCCTGTTTAAAACTGTTAAAAAAAAAAAAAAAAATAGCTTCTTTTTAAATCAAATGTAATGACTGTGGAGCTCATGAATACAGTATTTCCATCAATATGGGAAACCAATGAATGTTACATTTAAAAATAAAATACAGTACAGTCAAATAAAATAAATATTATCTTAATAAAACAACAAACAGCCTAGGCATAACAACTTCAAATCAATGTATTGCTTTGTGTATCTGCTCTATCTTTACCGCTTACTGTTATAATGAATTGAATTAAGAAAACAATCCAGTTTTGGGTACATTATGTTCTACACTCGCATTGTTAAAGCTTTCTTTATGGAATATAAATGTAAGACATTAAAACAATGCTCCGTTCATTTGTTGGAGATTAATGTCATGGCCCTTACATCAAAGACATGTTTCACAAAAGATAGAAAATATGAAACATCTGGCAACACAATGATATTGATATGCATTCAAATGGTATATAATTGCTATTAAGATCCAAATGCACAATTAGACCTCTTATGATTGTATTGTATGCCGGATAATGGAGTAAACAATAGACAAGTACATTAAATAATGACCTTTATTGAAGCCAGTAGTGCATAATGTAGCTAAAAAATGTTAAAAAGGATGAGTATTATCTGTATACTGTAACAATTGATGTACTGTCAGAGAAGTGGTTCTGTAAATTAATGGTGTTAAACAGTGGGAATATATTAAATGTTTAGTTAGTTTATTAATTATCAAAAGTATTGACTTTACAAAATGGTTTTCTGTGAAGCACCAGCCAGCACTTTTCAAAGAAGTCGTGATGGCAGGGAGGGCACTTGAAAGTTACATGAGAGGATACCATGAACGCACAGGATTTGCAACGTTCTTGTTTCACTTAAGAACTTTTGAGTTGTCCGTACCATATGACAATTTATTGTACGGTATGCTGGCACGATGTTTTGTGGTCATTCCCTGTTCTTACTGTGCACTTCAGAAACGCTAAAAGAGTGTGACTACACTGTGGTGACATCACAATCATGGGGAAAGAATGTTCCACAACAAGTCATTGTAAATGTAGCCTTTGTGCTAGGCATATTATCAATTAAAACTAGAACCGTGCTATTAAGGGTTTTGGCTTGTCTGCTGAAATCATTTTTGACTTTTTTTTTTATTATTGTTTAAATCATTTATCAGACATCAGAAAATGTGTTGCCTCTTACAGAATACTAGTGTGATATCTAACTTATGGATTTACAAAATATTATAATGATGAAAATGAATATTACTCTCACAAGGATAATAATTCTTAGGCCAGCTTCTATAAAGTATGTTCAATACTAGTGGTAAACTACATTTTAAATATATTTTTACTACCAGCAAATAAAGCGTTTTAGTTAGTGTGTTCAGCAATTTAGCAGATTCAGCCATGAAATTTCAATTTGTTGAGGTACAATAACTTCACCTGGGCTTGACAGTTCCAGGGATAAGGTGTTGCTATTTTTGTCATATAAAAATCAGTGAAACAAAAATCATTTTTCTGCTACCTGCCAAGGGAATGGAAAATATTTTACTATAAAGCAAATAAATGGTTATTACTGCAAAGTTTAATCCATCCTTGAATTGCCTTTTCTCTGCAGATTACAGTTTAATGCCTAGCTGGCTCTTGCAGGTATGTTAACAGCAGATAAAAATTGACTGACAGAAGTGAATGAATGCGCTGCTTGAAGCTGGGGTGGGGTATAAGCGACTTTATAATCCATGGCTGGCAATGGAACATGAAACAAGAAATGTGATTGGTCGAGGAAGGTCCATATATTGGATGGATACGGACAGTTGGAGCCTTGTCACATATTCTAAATCATTTAAAGTATCAGACGGTAGCCATCTTGCTTTTACAGTTACAAATGTACAGCTGTAACTATGAAACTGAGTGACCAATTACCTGCAAAAAATCCCTAAGTAGTAAGTGGAAGATGGAAATAAAAAAAAGAAATACCAATAAGTAAATTGCTGTCTTTATACTCAGTCACCCCGACTGTCACTTAAAATAATGTATTTTAGCAGTTTGTAAACGCTACAGAAAAACACAAAATAACACTTCTGCACATTATCCACCCCTCTCAGACACATACCTTGAAAAATTACTGAAATCCTAGACGTCGTTGTATCTCTTTTTATTCCTCCCGTCTGTTCTGCTCAAACAGTGTGTGTCTGCATTGTCAGTGACAGGGAGAAAAAATAACTTGGTGCCGTCTGAACTCAGCCCCCTGGTGTATTTTTTCAATGGCAATGTCCACAATATCAAAAATACAGATGTACTTTCTTTTGCATGTTCCAATAAAATTAATTTACTCAGCTTAAATTAGTGTGTAGTTCAAAGTTATAAATGGGACTACTTTATTGCCGTTAGGGTATTTAATAAAAATAATAATAATTTTTTGCCCTAAACATGATTTATGCTTTTCTTCTTCAAATCTACAGTTTGACCTGGATTATAAATGCTCCCGACAGGACGTCCATATACAGCTCTGGAAAAAATTAAGAGACCACTGCAAAATTATCAGTTTCTCTGGTTTTACTGTTTATAGGTATGTGTTTGGGTAAAATGAACATTTTTGTTTTATTCTATAAACTACTGACAACATTTCTCCCAAATTCCAAATAAAAATATTGTCATTTAGAGCATTTATTTGCAGAAAATGACAACTGGTCAAAATAACAAAAAAGATGCATTGTTGTCAGACCTCGAATAATGCAAAGAAAATAAGTTCATATTCATTTTTAAACAACACAATACTAATGTTTTAACTTAGGAAGAGTTCAGAAATCAATATTTGGTGGAATAACCCTGATTTTCAAGCACAGCTTTCATGCGTCTTGGCATGCTCTCCACCAGTCTTTCACATTGATGTTGGATGACTTTATGCCACTCCTGGCGCAAAAATTCAAGAAGCTCGGCTTTTTTTGATGGCTTGTGACCATCCATCTTCCTCTTGATCACATTCCAGAGGTTTTCAATGGGGTTCAGGCCTGGAGATTGGGCTGGCCATGACAGGGTCTTGGTCTGGTGGTCCTCCATCCACACCTTGATTGACCTGGCTATGTGGCATGGAGCATTGTCCTGCTGGAAAAACCAATCCTCAGAGTTGGGGAACATTGTCAGAGCAGAAGGAAGCAAGTTTTCTTCCAGGACAACCTTGTACTTGGCTTGATTCATGCCAAAGCTGCCCGATTCCAGCCTTGCTGAAGCACCCCCAGATCATCACCGATCCTCCACCACATTTCACAGTGGGTGCCAGACACTGTGGCTTGTAGGCCTCTCCAGGTCTCCGTCTAACCATTAGATGACCAGGTGTTGGGCAAAGCTGAAAATTGGACTCAGCTGGGGGTGCTTCAGCAAGGCTGGAATCGGGCAGATTTGTCTTTGTGAAGGTACTGCATACATAATGTTCAGATGGAAATAATTTTATAAAAGTTGAAATCATTTTAGGAGTTAGATATCCAGTCAACTTGGGAGCTACTACTATACTTTTATGGAGTTACTGTAGTACCATGGCATAGAGATGTAATCCATTTACTGGAGCAACTTAATGTGTACAGAATATAGTACCAGCAACAGATAAATACATATATAAATAAAAGTAAAGATTAAAATGTACATTGTACATGTAAGCTGATTTATTATGAAATTCAGCCGTGTTTGACAATACATTCTTCTTCAACCGGAAGCTGTGCAATAGGTATAGATTTTCCTCTTGGGATGAACAGTCTGTTTTAACCAAAGCACACCCCGATTCATACAATTCTAAAATCAACACACACTGTAGTTGAAGGACGTATTGCCCAAAATGTCATGAACTTTGATAAAAACCAGATTATGTACATTTAAAAACGTAACTTTCTGCATACAACTTTATGTTCAAAGCAGTTAAAGAGTAAGTAGCTGGGTTCCAAAAAATATAGCATTATATGTCCTCACATGTTGCTGCAACGTACCTGTAATTTCTTTTCATTGTTAACATCCTGACAACTTTTTAAAGGTATAACTTTAAAGTGTGTTTCAAAGCTCTTTCCAAAAATGTCCGCTCTAGTGCACTGGGGTTTGAGATCTGTCCTTTAAATCACTGCAGGATTGTTATTGCTGTGTTACCTGTTTGACAATGTGGGCAATAATCCTTACACTACACCGTGTAACAATTTTTTTTTTTTTTTTTTGTTCCTGGGTAGTAAGTGTTATTTCCTAATTGCTTATGCCTCAAAAGTATAGAAAATGGCTATTATTCCCCACAAACTTTGCTTTTGTGACCAGGACAGTGATATTTTGAAATTTACCTATTTTCCAGAACATTCCAGATAGATTCAGTGCTGAGTAAACTTGGAGTAACTTCTAGAACTTTCTAGAACTTTCCAGTAATATAAATAGTAGTATAAATACAGGGGCCTTAAGCCCACCAGTTCAGTTTAGTTCCAGCTGCCTAAGTGGATACATATCTGCATTTTTCTGAAGGTGTCAGAATATAAAGATATGTTTTAGAAATGAATACAAAGTATACCAGTCCCCTAGATATGTCATCTCTGAAATTAATCAACAATTCTATTTCATTTAAATGCTGTAAGATACAGTGGAACCATCTGCCTTACCTTACAAGGAGTGAGACCGAAAGAAATAAGCTGGAATGAAATACACATTTTACCAAATGCACAGCATAGCAAACCTGTCGCTGGTGGTAATAACCAAGATTATTATTCCAGGCAGCCGCACACATGTCTGGGTCCCCAGACATGTCTCAAACCTGAAATGTATTGAACATCAATGGAGGAAGAAACCAAGTTACAGGTCCAAGTGCTGGGAAACTGGAAGCAATCAGAAACCATTCTTCTTTACAAACTGTCAAAAATGTAGACTGACGAATGCTCCAAGAGGACTAATAGATTTACATTTCAAGTTGCTTTTCCATTGCAATAGTTAGATTAGTTTACTGTCTTTCTTATATTATTGACTATTTGATTATTTAAAAATATAGTAGTCTCGCTGTTAAAAAGACCGAAACGCAGAAAACCGTGATGTGTGATGTAGAAGTGAATTTATATTATGAAACTTATTAAACTATTGCTGATCTTTTTATAAAAATAAAAAAAGTAATAAAAACAAGATTTGATACTACTGTATTTCTTCAAAAGGCACCATATGTTTGTTTCCTTGTTTTGAGTATTTCTATTTTCTGGCACCATGCAATATTGTAAGTGGGTCCCTGTGACACAGACAAAATGCTTCTTGGTGATAAATCTCCCTCCCGACCTGTGAGGGCGCTGTGTAAAGGGAACATTTCCAGGGTTAGGCAGAAGTCTGCCACCTAGAAAGGGGGTGGAGCTATGGCACAATAAATCATTGACCCCGGAAGGGAAACGATGTGGCAGCCGCGGATTGGAGGAGCGGTTGCAATCGTTAACCAAGGGGGCGTGATTGATGGTATATAAGGGGACGTAGCGAGCAGATGTGTTCCTTTGTTGTGGTTAATGCTGAACTGGAAGGAGAACAGTGTTGTTATTGTGAGTGTTTGGTTTGGTTTGTCGTGTCTAAATATATACTTCTTTGTTGTTATTAGACGACTAACACGCTAAAGGCCAGCACCAAACCTGGACAACTGTATTTGCACCACGAGCACTATAACACTCACTGTGGACTTGTGGTCGTGTTTGTGTTATGTGTTTGTGTTTAAAATATCGGGACTATTATTTCGGGACCAACCCGTGGATTAAAACGGAGCAATACACAGCATTGTATTGCCTGTTATCATTATTGTTTACTGTTGTCATCAGACTTGGGATTACAAAATAAACCATCATTTCACCAGTACTTAGTTGTTTGTCCTTGTCTTGAGCACTGCATCACCCCCACACCTGCGCACTGCAAACCACTTTGCCACAGCCCCCCTACCATCAGATATGTTGAAGGGAAAATGTAATTGTTCATGGCATTTATCTTTGTGAAGCAACAAAACTTTTCACTACAAAAAAGGAGTTTGTTATAGGCTACAGCGTTAACAAGGTGAAATGGTTTAGAGTCTATTCTGTCAGGTCAAGGCAATGGCAGTCCAAATGGTGTGCAAATATTTCACTTCAATCAATGAAAGTAATCATCTGCTTTACATCTGATAAAGCAGGGAGTAAATGATTAATGCCTCCATTATCTTTATGAAATCAGGTTAGTCCGGGGCTCAGCATTTGAAAAGGATAGTTCTCGAGGCATATCAAATTGCTGTGTGTGTACAAGGTTTGGTTGGGGAAAAATACCTTTCTTTTGGGCTGCCATTGGTGCATTGATAAAAAAAAAAACACATTAGAGAATTACTGTTTGGACAAATCAATCCTCATTGAAGCTGCTAAAGGGGAACACAACTAAAATGGCATCAGTGGGTTATATTGTATGCTGCTACAATATATCTTTAAATTAATGTCTCCCAAAACCATGTGATCTGTATTATGTAATATAAGCGGTAACTCACTAAAAATGTAAAATCATCCTTCAGTTTACCCAGTGCTGCAGATAGAGCTATTACAAGAACAGGAACTTGGATCTAATACATCATGCTTTCTTAAGGGCTTTGTTAGTAACACACATTTTGTTTTATTTTCAGAAAGGGCCACTGTACAATCAAATACATCTATAATTACTGTGAAAACGTTTTACGGTAAGTAAGCATAATAATTATAGAAAGTTATTTTAAGACGTCAGAAGAAACTAGGTTTTTAACACTTGTGCTAATACACTATGTTACAAAACAGATAAATGTGGAAATTAACCATGGTACAGGGGCGAGAGAACTAGGGGTACTGGGGGTGCAGTAGCTGGTGCAATGGTAAATCCTGCTCATTTTGTAAATCTTATAAGCTGTGTGTCCAGAGCACTGCACCTTTTCACATTGCTTTAGAACACGAAAGATAATAGACCAATCAGCACTGACTGTCACAACAGAGATGGGATATTTTATAAATCATGGCATTGCAATCTCGCGAGAGACGGGTAGTAATTGAAATGCATTAAATATTAATGCTAAATACTATCACCATTTTAAATACCAAACATGGCATTTTACTTTAAAAACACACACACACACACGGTTGTCACAGAAGTCTCTTTCTTTTTAGTGATTCAAATTAAAATGTTATTAAGATCCTCCACTGTTTCTCCCAAATATTTTCACTATCCACTCCCTAATGAGATTGAACTTAGTTCAGGATTATTTTTACCTTGAATGACCTGTATTAACATGTACTATAAAATAATGCAGAAGAGATATATTTCATAAAGACAAGCTTGAGTTTGGTGGTGTTGCTCAGTGTTAATTCAACAGTACAGTCTATAGTAATGTTGGAGAGAAATGAAAACCCAGGCTCACAGTCAGATATTTAAAAGAATAAGTAGCTTTCAACATATTCTTACTGTCCCCTAACCTTTTTATGTTGTGGTTCTCTTCCTGCAGTTCAGGAGCTGCTCTTCAGTTCTAGTTGACACTTTAGTTGATCTTCCCTGGGTTACATATGTCTATGGTCGGCAAATAAAATTAAACAGCAAATGCCAAAAAATATTTTAAAAAATAAATTATATATATATATATATATATATATTTGGCCTGTTTATTACCTTGTTAAACAGTGGCGGTGTTTAGATCTGCCACTTTATAGATCTACTGAATATATATCTGTGACAGGATAGCCAGGTGTCTAAGGTGGTCAGGAAGTAGGAAGAGCTGAAGAGCGGTAAATGTTTTTATTTTACAAATAAAAATGACAAACTAAAACACTGCTCACAGAGCCAAAATATAAGGTTGAACAAAACAATTGCGCACCACAAATAATGAACAGAAAATCCCTCACCCAAGTCTCGCACTATCACGGTGAGTTTACACATAAACAGAAGAGTGAGTCTGTCTGTCTGTCTGTCTGTCTCTCTGATATATCATGTGGCTGATCCCAATTAGCACCAATGATCTAATTTGGGAACAGCTACATTCTCACATATATCTGGCAGGGATAGGAATTAACCCCATCCCTGCCAATCACCACCACAAACACCACACTTATTTACAAGCAGGGCTCTGCCCCGCTACAATATCGATTTGTCTTTCCAGTCTTTCTTATTTGCACAAACTGAAAGCATTTGCTCAATGCTAGAAGAGCACCTGAATTCTCAACAAATGCTGTAATAAGTCAATTAAGAAACCTTTAATTAAAGATGGACTCTGATAGAAACAAAGAACAAATAGTTGGTTTCAATGTTGTTAATCCACAAGGGAAAATCTTTACATAATAAAACTGTACATATTCATATATATTCATTTATATATATAGCTCAAAGAGCCAGCTGCCCAATGTTTCGATATATCTTTCTCAAGGTCTCAAGGGAGCATGTTTCACAGGGATTTCCGGTAGTATTATATATATATATATATATATATATATATATATATATATATATATATATAGTATGTAGGGTGTCTCTATAAGCATTAGATTAAAAAAAAACTGATGCATACATACAAAATAACCACAATCCATTCAAAGTTTGCTATAAGCAGCTGAGTAAGCACAAAACAACAATAGCTTACAGGGATGCCAAGGTTGGCAGTGTTGGCAGAGTCTGTGGATTCTAATAATCCTCTTTACCACAATTCCAAGAATGTTTATTAGAAATGAAGGCCCACAATCATGTTCAATTAAATTTAACACTAAAACATAATCTTTTGGGGTCAGTTGAACCCTTACTGTAAATTTAAATGGCACAGTGATAAAATGCACATTTTATATATGATAGGGAAAAAAATTGCATAACAAAATGATTGTCAAGGCAAAGATATCTAGCACATTTACACAAAAGTGCATGCTACATATCTCAGACATAATTTGTCTAACCCTTAAAAATAAGTAAATGGATTAGACAGTAAGTCTGCACAGCACTTTTTTTTTAAAATTGTGTTGCTGCTTTACTGACAGTGAACAGAAATACGTATATGCCCACTTGGATATTGTAGCTATTACTCGAGGTAGACATCTTGACACAGCAGATTGACGTGTTCCATAAATGTCACCATTATTTCATCAAAATGTATCATTGACTTTACAAACGTCTTGGGTCAGTGACTCTAACATGTAATGGAATGTATGTCTTCAAACTAGATATAAAATTCACACTGAATTACTTGAACAAGTACTCTGATTCTTGGTTGTGAATTATCACATAAACTATAGCTATGACATTATTTATAGCACAAAACTAGGTGACTGATGCATAAAAAAGTCACCATTTATAAACAGTGCTGAACTTTTGGTGCCTTTTGTAGGCTTCTGGAAATGTACAATAATAATAATAATAATAATAATAATAATAATAATAATAATAATAATAATAATAATAATAATAATAATAATAGTAAGAGCAACTTATTTTTTTAGATAATGTTACAAATTCTAACATACAACACTATTCGCTTTACTTTAGTCTTAGTCCTGACATTAAGTGCCAGACATGGAGTTAACCACTGCCACTGTGTCACGGACCGCTCTCATTTCAGACTCCTAATAGTGTTGAACTGTGTAACCCTCCTCACTTTACCATCAGTCTGCTTTCACATGATACAGGCATGACTGCTGGCACACTGCCTATGGCAATATTAGAAAAGCTGCATTGCTTTTTATGGGGCAGTTTCCATGGAAAAAGAAAAATAAGTCACCTTTTTCTCACTCTATTTCGGTAGCACTTTCAGGTTGTGTGTATTTCCACATAGTTTTTGTTTAGCCAGAGAAATTCTCCTTCCAAATGCAAATAACCTAATTATTAAAAAAAAATACAGGAGGGTATATTTCAATATTTGTCTGAGTTTCAGCTTTCTTAAACTTGTCTGAGTTTCAGCTTTCTTAATTAATAATAAAAAAAAGAACTACGAGAAACAAAACAATAACCGAGATGGCGTTATACAAATAAATAAAATTAAATAAATAAATAAACATCCCATAAGAAAGCTGTGTGTACTATCCTTGTATTATTGGCAAAACCTTTGACAGCATATATATTTATTATAAACATATTATACACGTGCGTATATAATAGGGGTGGGTATTGGGACTGAGGATATGTATTGCAATATATTGCAATACTGAAGACAATTTTGCGATATGTATTGTGATACATATTGATGCTGATGTTGATTTTTTGTTCCCATCTACATATATAAACTATGCTTCCCTTTCAACTTGAAGACGACCACCAACGAACATTATGTATGGGATATGCCTGCCCATTGGGTAGGTATCACTGAGCTCTCTATACCAGAGCTGCCGATAGGCCCCTCCCTGGGATGACGTACTCAGTCCTGCCCACTGAGGGATTATAACCGTCATCCTGAGGAAGCCATTTCTCTTTTTCCATCGAACCCGTGAGGGCGACCGATGTGACCTCACAGTTGGTGGTCATCTTCTCTTTCAGGGAACCAGGGTTACGGTAAGTAAACTAACGTTCCCTTTCAATTCGAAGACGACCACCAACGAACATTATGCACTTGGTTCCGCCCACCGAGGGATTAAAACCGTCATCCTGAGGAAGCCATTTCTCTCAAGATGGTAAGGTAAGACCTCTATGTCTAGCTGAGCGTGTTGATAGAAAAGAGCTTCTTGTGTCGAATTGAGTCGATTGTATTTCCCTTGCATTCGTGCTAAAAGCTGGCTCACCGCTTTCCCGGAATCAACGACTTTGAAAAGACCAAGCATTTCGCCTTTCTGTCTTTCAGTGGCCTCCTCGCTTGCGTGGTAGGCCACTCTTTTGTTATCTGTCTGTCGTGTGTGAGAGACTGCCTGTGCAGTCACCCGCGAGTGGTTGTCTATTTCTTTCTTGAGAGTACACAGTTCCTCCACGGGGCTAGGCCTTGCCACATCCCCTCTGTCGCTGGCTGTGTAGGCCCGCACACCTCGATGAGCTGGGCCTTGTAAACATCTATCTATTTTTTTTTTGCTGTCTGCTTCAACTCGCCCACCGTGGCTTCGGCCCTTGTGTCCCCCTGGTGCATGCTACGTGCTGACCCAGGTGTGTGACCGCACATTTGGGGTAGGCACAACTGCATAGCTGCCCCCTGGTGTTTCAGTACCACGACACACGTATAGCCCTTGGTACTTTGGTATCTTGGTGTGTAAGGTGCTCATTGCATATGGCACATGGTGCCCAGAGTTACAGACACAGCGCCGCATGGTACACAGTGCACTTGGTTCTTGGTGCGTGCAGTGCTCTGTACGCGTGGTGCACATGGTGCTTGGCCCACTGCTACAGCACTAGTGCACGAACGCACGGTGCACACAGTGATTGGTGTCGATTGCGAAAGAGACGCGTGATCCTCCACCGGACCCCGGCTCTGCCGCGCCCCGCTGTGGAGTTGACTCCACTGGATTGTTTCGGCCCGCCCTCTCTGTGCGCTTAAAAATTCTAGTTCACCCGCATTGCCGTGGTGTCTGTTGTATTACCCTCCCAGCTTTGCTGTTGTGTGCGTGTATGTGTGGTTTTATTTCACTGCCTTGCAGTTGAAAAAAAATAAATAGACCTTGTCTTGCCTATGCTGGGAAGCTGTACGCTGGTGGAGGCAACCCTCTCACCTGAGCGAAGGCGTAAAGATGGGAGTGATACACAACCGTCAATTGCTGATGACAGACGCACCCAACTCTAGTTGGGGGGTGGTCTGGGCAGGCAGAGGAGTTCGCGGACCCTGGTCGGATCGCTGGAAATCCCTGCACATAAATGCGTGGGAGTTGAGCGCAGCCCACGAGTGGCCCAATGCGTTTTGTACGCTTTCCCACCGATACCGCTTATCCATGCCTTCTTTGAAAAGGTCAGGAGAGACAAGGCGACATTTCTCCTGGTGGCCCCTAGATGGCCGAGGAGATTCTGGTTTTTAAACCTCTGCTAGCTGCTGCAAGGCCAACTCTGGGGGGGTCCTGCTGGGCATGGATCTCCTCAGTCAGGCACAAGGCACCCTCCGTGGGTCTGAACGGGACCGTCTGTCCGCCTTAGGGCTCTCAGACGCAGTTGTCAGTACATTGCAGAATGCTAGGGCCTCCTCCATCGGGGAGTTGCATGCCATATGTGGAAGTATTTTCAAAACTGGTGCATGGCCAGAGGTCATGACCCCAATTATTGCCCTATAGCAACTAATTTGCAGTTTCTGCAAGATCTGTTAGAGGCGGGTCGATCCACCTCTCCCTGAATGGAGCCTTGATGTTGTACTGGAGGCTCTCACGAAGGCCCCGTTTGAGCCCATACACTCCATAGAGTTGAAGTACCTGTCTATGAAGACAGCCTTCCTCGTGGCTATCACCTCCGCTAAGCGGGTCAGTGAGCTGAAGGCGCTGTCTGTGCACAGCTCCTGCATGCGTATTTGGGAGGATGGCAGCAGGGTGTCTCTGCGCACCAATCCTGCTTTCCTCCCCAAGGTGATCACAGCCTTCCACATTAATCAGTCTGTGGAACTGGAGTCCTTCCATCCACCACCGTTTGCTTCAACGGAGGATGAGAGATTGAATTTCCTCTGCCCAGTGCGGGCATTGAGATGCTACGTGGATAGGACATGAGCTCTGTGTCAGTCTGACCAGCTCTTTGTCTGACATGGGACACAGACCCTAGGACAGACCCTCTCAAAGCAACGTCTGTCACATTGGATTGTGGACACAGTCTCACACTGCACTAGAGAGTTGGCTACATCTTGGGGCCTCTTCAGAGGGACCTCTATGTCTGATATTTGTACTGTGGCTAGCTGGGCTACGCCGCATACTTTCTCTAGGTTCTACCGCCTTAATGTGGTAGATCCTGCTCTGCCTTCATTGGGCACAAGGGTCCTTGAGGATGTAAGCTCACGCCGCTAACCATTGGGTTATGCGGTTCTGATGCATCCCTCATATGCTGCCGTTCCTTCTCCCTCGCGACGGCTCTGGTATACATTATCCATACATAATGTTCATTGGTGGTCTTTGAATTGAAAGGGAATGGCAGGACCGAGTGCGTCATCCCAGTAAGGGGCCTATTGGCAGCTCTGGTATAGAGAGCTCAGCGAAACCTACCCAATGGGCAGGCATATCCCATGCATAATGTTCGTTGGTGGTTGTCTTCTCTTTCAGGGAACCAGGGTTATGGTAAGTAACCTAACGTTTTTGTCATTTTTATGGAATTTATAGTATTATGTAATATGAAATGCCCAGTAACTAATTTTTGTTGGATCCTCTGAAGTACGTGCATGTGCTCACAAATTGAAAAATAGAAAAACAGTGCTGGTTTGAAAGCTATTTAAAGTTCTCTAAAAACATAGATTTTAAATGTAATTTTTAATTTTTGAATTATAAATATCTTTATTTTCATTTTATATTAAACCTTTTTTTTAAAAAAGTGCATCCTATGACTGTGGCCATAAACACAGATTTAAAGCTGCTTTATATATCAGTCAGTGCAGAGACCCGGGGTTTGGAATAAACGACTGACCTTGCTTTTAAGATTTAATATATATTACAAAAGCATAAATAAGGGCTTGTGACAGGATGACAGAGGTTTGAGGCTCAGAGACAGTGGAAGGGGCAAAATAATGATATTTATTAAACAAAAATAATCAAATAAATAGGCACAAGTGCCCAAACAAAAGGTTTAAACAAAATACAGAAATGTAGGCTGGGCCTTAGCCTTCACTACAGTTTCTTTCTCAAAAAGCTAAACACCACACCACACCACACCACACCACACCACACCACACCACACCACACCACACCACACCACCAAACAAAACTCACCCAAAAACTCCTCTCTCTAACAAAGGGTTTCAGCTGTCTTTTATAGTCTGTGGCTGGAGCCCAATTAACTAATAATTAACAATTAAACACTTAAGGCTCCAGCCACATTCTCACATGCATTTTACAGGGAGGAATTTAACCCCCTCCCTGCCAATCCAAAACAAACCAAGAATCACAAAAACCATAATGAAAACAGTAAAAATAACAACAACAAAACACAAATTATAGGGGCGAGCTGGCACCCCATCACAGGGCTACACTTTTATTTAAAATAAAATACAAAACATTTCTCACAATTTACAGTACCAGAACCACTGTTTTTTTTTGTTTTGTTTTGTTTTGTTTTGTTTTTTATTAGATGGATAAAATGTGGTAGGTCCAGGGGAAAAAAAAAAAAAAAAAGATATTCAGAAGTGTAAAATGACATTGCACTAATACAATTCTTAAATTGGTGATGAATGAAAAATAACTGAGCATTGTGCAATTCGTAATGTTATTGGATGCAGAGCTCCATAAAACATGAGGGGAGGACGTGATACAGTGCATCGTGGTGACTGACGTTCTACGCTGGAGATTACCTCATAATCAGGGCCGGATTAACGCATAGGCAAACTAGGCACCTGCCTAGGGCCCAAAGTTTTTATGGTATATTTTGTATTGCTTGCTGCTTTCCCAATCAGCTCGAATGACACATACCTACTTCTTCAATGAATTAGGGTTGAGAGATTTTACTTCAACTCTAGCTGGACGCTCAAGCCTGGTGGTGGCAACAAAGCCGCTGGCAACAAATTCCCAGCTATGCTAATTTTAATGTTTTGGGGGTACAAACCTGACTTTCTTTGTCCTTGGTAGGTACCCATGATAGATGCTACGGCTAGTGTACAGTGTATCGCATCTTATAGCTAAGGGACAGAAAAGTCTTAAGCTTAAAGCAATCGGCTGTCCGATCACCAAACACGAAGATAACAAAAGCATAAAAAATATCTGCTTTGCAAAGGGCTTTGTTATTTATGTATGTATTTATTTATCTATTGCAAAGAGCTGCATTTTTTATTTGTAGTAGCTTTAGTATTTCTTTATAACCTTGCTTATAAAACAACTAAACTATAAAGCCACTATCATTTTATGAGTCAAATGGCAATAATTTTAAACGTTGAATAAATGGTGTCACATGGAGGTCTCTAAACCCCTTGTACTGTATGCTTATTTTTTCCTATTTGGTCAAAGAACCTTGCCATGGGTAGTTCCAGTACATCTCAGATACTAAAGGATTGCTTGCTACAGCCTTTTCTATAGTAGAAAGTTCCGCAAGGTTATGTCATAAACTGGATTTTCACTGCTGAAGCAAGCATAAGGTACGGCTTCAAGGCATGTTTCCACGCAAAAAAAGTTTTGGTCAATTGTACGGCTTTTTAGCATGAGAAGGCGATTTACCCACCCTTTAAGGTCATACAGTGTTTTAAATGCACACTTCCTATAGTGCGTGGAATGTGCGTGTTACGTCACATAAATCATGATGATGGAGAGAATATATCGAGTACAAAAAAATACTCAACACCTTTCTGTTTAGTGTGGCCTTTAATCTATAATGCTGTTTTATTTCCAGAACAGCGTTGAAAAACGCTTTGTACAACTTGAAAAGAAATGCCGACCTGCAGAGTTAATAACTTAGCAAGAACATCACCTATCCAGTGGCATGATTATTAATGCTCAAACACTAATAAAATAAAACTTCTTTAAGATCGTCTTTTGTACCTCCAAGGAGATTTCTGTATAATGCTTGTTTGTGGGAACAGCCTGGGCAATTACAGTATCATTTACAAGAATCTGGCTGCAGTGATTGTGCCAGATGCCACTACTTTGTTCCAAAGGTATTCGTTAAGCCCCATTATCCATGCCAAATCTTGTTATCCAAGTCTATTGGGAGACAGTAATCTGGCACACTTATGCATCCACCCCCCTCTTTTCACAAATTGGATTGAGGGAATTTATTTGTAAGTGCCGCTCAAAAACGACTCAACCAGTGGCGCAGTGTAAATAAAATGGCACCTCTGTTTATTTAAAGAAAGCTTATCTGGTATTTCAGTATATCAGGTTCCCCAGCAATGAAGAATAATTTAAAATGACAATGAAAAAAAACACTGAATTACTTTTAAAAGTCATAATTATAGAATACCTGTAGGTGAACATATTCATGCTACATTTTTATTGTTTGTGTTCACTTGGCTGTCGCCTGTTTCCTGATACTGGTGCATATGCATAAAAGATGGCGCTAATGTCTGGCTATTATAAAAATTACTGGTATTTAACACATGATTTATAAAACTACTGCCTGGTTATTTTACCTGCCAGTAATGGGTTTAGATGTTATTTGTCGTCACGAATTGTTATCGAGAGATAACATCTGTCATAATAAAGGGTTAAACATCCCAACCAATAGCTGCGCTGGGCAATTGTTCATTTTTTGTGACACATTGGTTAATAAAGTTCTTGTTGTTGTTGAACATGACCTTGGCCTGGGCAGTGTACATAAAAAGACATGCGGCCCTATTTGGCAAATATCTGCGCAACCGCTATCGCTAGGGGAAAAATGACAGCATTAGCGCACGTAAACGTGGTTTAGAAGTTGAATCATGCACCCAGCCAATCAAAGCACAGTGGGGGGGGGGGGGGGGGGGGGGGGGAGTAAGGTTACAACCAATAAGGATTCAACATTCCCTTTAAGAGCGCCTGTGTGTCTGCGATAGTGAACGGAGGGTATTTTGAAACCAAAAAAAAAAAGGAAGACAAAAGCACAAACAAGTGAAGAGGATGACCAAGCCCCTCAAGCAGGGCTACAATTTTTTTTTAGCAGCCTGGAGGGGGAGAGTGAATACAAAATTTAAAAAGTGATCTATTTGAGCGTACCAGTTATGTGAACCCCTGTCTATAAGGCTTTGTCTGACCTGCCTGACACTTGCAGCATCTGCAGCCTCCAACACTGAGGCTTCAAGTTCAGCATCTGCTTCCCTCAAACCCTGTAATCTTTCCTCTTTAAGTTCAACATCCATTACAGAGAGCTATGTTGTGTAAAACACAACAAGCCAGGATGATATTGCTAACCTTCTGAGGAGTGTACTGTAGTGTTCTCCCAGAGACATCCAAACATTGGAATCACATTATGAGGATTCCAAATGTTCGCTCAATTACAGTATGAGCACATTTAAAGGTACGGTTATACCTCTGTTCGACAGTGGTCATGGGGGTCAAGTCTGTTTGCCCACAGCTTTAAGCTTGAACCTGGTGCACAAGCTAATGTAATCCCAGCAGGCTTGTATAATAGAAAATATGCAGAAGCATGCAGCTAGAGAAAACAGAAGTAAGGCTGCCCACCTACACAGGAGAAAAAAGTAAAAGTTGAAGGCAAGTGCACACTCAAAGTGAACTACAAGGATCAATGCCAAGCACTTCAATTCCTAGTAGTGAAAACAGATGCAAAACCCATTCTAGGAATAAGAGCATGTGACAATTTGAACCTCATTCAGAGAGTAATGGCTGTAACCACTTCTCAGTGTATGAGGATGTGTTTCAGGGTACTGGCTGCCCGGAAGGGGAACATTCTATCAAAATAGATGAAACCATTCCACCCAAAATACATCCACCCAGAAATGTTCCAGTTATGAGGAGAGATCAACTTAAGACAGAGCTAGACAGAATGGAGAAACTTTAAGTGATCAAGAAAATTGATTAATCCAATAGTGATTGTGGAAAAACCAGATGGAAATCTAAAAGTTTGCCTGGATCCAAGGGATATGAATGTGGCTGTTCAGACAGAACAGTCTTAGAGGAGACCACATGTAAACTGACTGATGCCAAATACTAAGTCCTGGACGCAAGCTCAGGTTTCTGGCAACTCAAGATAAATGACAAAAGTACTTGACTCTGCACCTTCAACACACCATTTGGACGCTACAGATTTATGCATCTACCCTTTGGCATCAATTCAGCACCAGAGGTTTTTCACAGAACGATGACACAGCTGTTTAAACTAATTAAAGGAGATTAAACCTACATAGATGATGTGCTTGTTTGAGGAGCTACCATAGAACAGCACGTCTACAGATTGAAGCAAGTCCTGGAAAGAACAAGGGAAAAGAACTTAAAGCTGAAAAAGGAAAAAATGCAAAAGAGGACAGTGAAATAAAATATCTGGGACATGTGCTTACAAGTGACGGACTGAAACCAGATCAGAGTAAGATTGAAGCAATATTGAACATGCCACCACTAGAATACAAAAGAGACCCGGAGAGATTCCTGGGCATACTTAGGGAAGTTAATTCCAAAGATGTGAGAACATACTGCACCACTAAGAGAACTTGTGAAAAATTAAGTAGCATGGCACAGGGAACAAAATCACCAAGAGGTTTTGTCCAGCCTGAAGAGAACACTCACCCAAGCACCATTGTTGAAGTCAGTAAGCCAGTAAAGATTTCAGTGGCTGCTTCAAAAAGTGGCCTGTTGCAGTTTTATTGCAAAATGACACACCCGTGGCATATGCTTTAAAAGCAATGACAGAAACACAACAGCGCTATGCACAAATTGAAAAAGAAATACTAGCTATTGTCTTTGGACTGGAAAGATTCCACCAGCATGTCTACAGCAAAGAGGTAGAAGTGGAGGCTGATCACAAGCCTTTAGATGCAAAAATGAAAAAAAACCTCAAAGCGTGCACCCCGAGAAAAATGATCATCAACAACGAGAAAAGAAATGTTCCAGCACATACATGCGAGCCATCTCGGAAGCAGTGCGAGAGATGTGTTACACTGGCCAGGAATGGCAGTACAAATCACAGAAATGGTAAGCAAATGTGCCGTCTGCAACACGTACAGGAAGTCACAGCAAAAAAGAGCCCCTGCAACCACATAATGTTCGAGATTGGAGTGGATTTATCCACTTTCAGCACAAATGAGTACCTCCTAGCAGTAGATTACAACAAAGTTTTTTGAAGTAATGCTACTGGGAGGTGACACAAAAAGCACAAATGTGATTAAACATTTAAAATCCATGTTTGCTCGCCATGGAATTCCAGAAGTACTTATGAACTTAAAAACCTTTCAAAGGAATGGGAGATCAACCACGTCACAACAAGTCCAAGGTATCCACAGACAAATGGCATGGTGGGGCGTACTGCGCAAACCATAAAGCACCTTCTGAAGAAGGCTAAGGCTGATGGACGAGACCCCTACTTGGCCCTGCTTGATTTTCGAAACACTCCCCTAGATGATATAGGAGCATCTCCGGCTCAGTTGCTGATGGGAAGAAGACAGAGAACGGCAACATACAGCTTTGTGAATCGGATGAATAATATGTTAATGAGAAAATTGGTCTCCTATAGCACGTTTTTCTAACGTCACGATGAGTGATGTTTTTTGACAGTAAATGGCTTTTATGAATTACCCAATGAAATGCTGTCATATTAAACACTATTATAGGCACGATAATGGAGACTGTAAGTTTTATGCATTTGGCCCACTGTGTGTTTTCTGTGTATCATTGAAGTGTTACAGCAACAAAATATGTATGACTCTATGATCCAAATGAAGCAATATTGATGAAATATCTCTCTCCATGTACAGAATTTTAAGTATACAAAGGAAGATAGGACTAAATTATGGAGCAAATTGCATTTTTGCCCTTGACCAATCTATATATCATTAAAACACTAAAAACATTCGTTATAAATCATGTATTTTTTTAATTAAGCTGATTAAAAAAATGATTATAAAAGGAAACAGGTAATTTAAGCCTTATTATACTGTCGAAAGGAAAATCACAAATGTTTAAGTGAGGTATCATTTTGCACAGCTCATTTGAAAGAGATGCTCAGCTCCTGTATTGTTTTTTCTATATTATGTACTGTAGTGCTGCATAAATGCATATTCATAGTAACTATAAAATGCAGTATTAGTCTTTGCAAAGAGATTTGACAGCATATTTTTATGAAAAACTTTAAAAATGCCAGGTTCTCAATTTGAAAATGAATAACGGAAGTCTGATTCCGATTTCAATTTTACAATAAAACCACTTAATTAAAAATGAAACAGTGTCTGCCAATACCAAACAAATATATATTTTTATATTTAAATAGTTTTAGCAAAGTAGTACATGTCAGGTTGCATGTGAGACATGCAATTAGGTGCATCAATACAGCAAAGAATAAAGTAATTGCTTTTATATGGTCTATAAGCTGCCAGGGACGGGCAATAGTGTCACCATATGTACACATACATGTTTTTATATACAATAAAAAATACAATACATTTATTTATCCACAAACATACAACTATTAGCTATATATAGTAGCTAAGTGGCCCATCTCTGCAGTATACTGTACAAGAGGACTGGCATTCAAAAGTTATTGAAGTGTTCCTATTGTTGTTTTAAAATTGTGGTAATTTTTAGCTAACCAGTCCTAAATAGTTGGAGGGTGAATTCCTTTTCATATCTAAGATGTTTGATGATGGATAATCTAGAACTAGTGGAGTGGGGGTGAAATAATCCTTAAGAAAACTCAAGAAAAATGTGTAAATAGATTAAATTCTTCGCATAAGCATCCTGAAATATCTGAGCAAACACTGCTCAAAATATATTCAGAGGCAAAAATGTGCATGTGTTTACCACAAGTATCAAACATTATTTATACTGAAAAAAGATAAACCCCTGCCCTTGTGAAATAAAGCCACCCTGTCAAATGGTTTTATGTACTGACTTTGCTGAGTTAATTAATTAAAATATATTCTACTCCACAGCACTTTGTTTTGTAAGGTAATTTGGTTAAGTACAGTTTTTTTTTTTACTTGAATGCAACACTATAGCGACTATAGCGTATAAGATACATTATTTTCTAGCTAATTTAAAATGAAAGAAAATCTGAACAATCATGAGAATATCTGAATATGAAACACCTCTTTGCTCCGGCACGACAACTACAATTTTTTTTTTACCATCTATGAAAGAATATCTCTTTGGGTTATTTTTTTTCATAGCATTTATAAACAATAAAATACTTTGCGTTGTTGCTTCTGGGAGTTTTTAAGTCCCTGTAGGAAAAACAATTTTGAATGTATTTTTTTTTATGACAATTACATTTTTTAATATATATTTCTTCAGAAAAAAAAAGTTTTTCCATTTATTTTCCTTAAAAGAACTCAAACTCCTAGAAATTAGACACCAGTCATTGCTTTTCCTATGAGTGATGTGTTTTCAATGGCGGCTTTCTTTTCTGTACTGTTTAGTTTAGTTAATTCTTCCTTTCTGTATTATTTTAGTTTAGTAGTTGCTCCTTTATTATTTTTCCCTTATTTGGTTTTATTTCTAATAAAAATGTTAATTTATATTCACTAGAAGCGTTGTTCAGTCTGATTATTTCAGTACTGGTGGGTCCTACATGAATTTGAATTCAAATAAGGTATTATATGATTACAACTTAAACTAGTCCAAATACAAATATACCTTGCATACTACAGAGTGTTCAATAAATATTCTTTTCCAACATGCCTCAAATAAATTACCATTAAAAATCAAAATCACTTTTACCCTAATCTGTGCTAAAACCAACAAAATAAAAGCAATATATATATATATATATATATATATATATATATATATATATATATATAAAGTACAATTTATTGGAATTATTTTGTAACACCATGGAGTTTTCCGCCTGGTATGATAGAGTGACCCACTTGAAGTGAAGTGAAACGAGGTGGGTGGCAATATTGAGTTCTGCCACGGCTTAGATCATTAGAATAGACCCTATTGGGTGTTATAAATATTAGGAAAGGAATGAAAAGATTAAGCAAATCAATTGAACTAGAGCATATACTTAAAAGATGAATTACCAGAATCAATATACAGTGCACTCCGTTTATAAGGATCACATCCGTCCCAGATGATTTTGATTCTTATAAGAGGTTGATTCTTAATAGCGGGCCTATATGATTACAATTAGCAAAAGCAGGCCTCCGTGCATCAGCAGTTTAAATACAGTATACAAATGTCAATGGTGCTCAATCACTGAGGACAATACATCAAAACAACTTGTTATATGATCGCGATTATGATTACTCAAGGCTGCAGAATCCTATTTTGCTACAGTATACTTGAGAAGCAATCGACTCATGAGGATGCCTAGTTTAACTGCTGTGTGGTGTTACATGTAATGGCCTTTGAATTAAAATAACATTACCATACAGTATTTTACTGTCAGGATTTAAGTATCTGTGGCTTGCTTTTTTCAGTTTTTCACTAAGCGGAGATGCAAAAGCTAACTACGCAATCCCTCTCCCTCTACATGCATATCACACAATAACACTGCTGTACTCAGTATGTATTCAATGAATGTGTATTCACTTTATTAAAACACATTTTCACGAACAGAAGACACAAACAATACCTGTACAATGCAGACGCGAGTCTTTCTTTTTCCTGCCATGTCGACACACATAAACTGCACGACTTGCTTTTTTTGTACTGGGAGTCGCTGCGGACCAGGGATTATACTGCACACGCTGTGTATGTGCCTAATCACGCGAGATGTGATCAAATTCAAATTCAAAAACAGCTTTATTGGTTCTACATGTCATTTCGCTTGATACAGTATCGTATTACATGCAAGTCAGTTTGCCCAGAAATTATTCTTATAAGCGGATTGCTTGATTCTTACAAGCGGAGTATTTTAGTATGGTTAGTACAGAAATGATTTTGTCCCAGTGGTTTTGATCAGTATATGCGGTTGATTCTTATATCAGTAATTCTTATAAACGGAGTGCACTGTACTTCTCTATATTTTCGCCAAGAGATCTACGAATTTCAAAAATATCAATATCAAATAAATTACAGAAACACGTGTATTGCTGCAAGGAAGGCATGCTAGTGATTCTAGAAAGACCGATTGACACAATGAATAATTCCAAAAATATTGCAAGCTTTGAAATTGAAACTCAGATAACCCACAGCAGAAAGTAGGAACCAGGAAGATTTTATTGGTGAATTCTGCAGTTTTATGCCCTTTAAATTTCAATTGGGTTTAATTAAGTACAGTTTCTTATTTATGTATTGTATAATCATAGTGTCATTTACACAATACCAATGATGGATATCAGACACATTTCTCATTCCTCCTCTATTTAACAGCAATAGCAAATCACAGCAATACTTGCCATGATAAATGCTTTCCCATGAGTGAAACCAGTTTATGGCTTACTTCATTACTATAATTTGAAGATGATAACTTTGTACTGCACTATCTGTCATGTATAACTAGAGGTTTTAAATAAAGACCTCAAGCTGCCTCCAGTCCAAAGGAAAGCCACAGACGGCTAAAAAAAAAAGCCAGGCGCTGTGTGTGATATCTGTTTAAAACATCTGATCAAGACTATAATGGGCATTGAAACTGCAGTAACGTAACAAGCTCCTGGTGCCACTCTAGCACAGCTGTCAAAATTCCATATCAAGAATCATTGCACCCCAGCAATTATGCGCATCTATTAAGTGAGGCACCATTCTTTTCTAAACCATTTTCCACATTCTGCTCTTCATATGCAACCCATATCTCATCTTCGCGGCTGCTTCTGGAAGTAGAAACCATTGCTCAGGAGAGCAATGCTATGCTTTTGCTGCATAGCAATGCTGTAAAAAACGTGTACAGTATTTGTCATAGCCATCTTTATTTTGTATTGACTGAAGAAAAATAAAGTATTAATAATATGACTCATCTGCTTATCTCTTGCCTCTTCTTAATGCAGGCTACGGGTCAAAAAAGTTCAGTAACTGAAGTTAATGAATACTGTATCTTAACTATTACTAACCACTCAACATAAAAGCAGCAGGCTTACAATATAGCCTTTTTTCCCTCTTGTAATGCGTTTTAAATGTGTTAAATAATTTCTAATTGCTTTTTCTAATTGTAATAAAAACTTGATTAGTATGCTCTTTCCTTCCTGACACAGTCAGCTGCTAGATGGTAAAGCCCTCTAATTAGAATTCTATAGCTTAATTACACTCCAACACTCATAAAACATCTAGGATTTCACCTTTCAGTTGCTACTTGTATATTGTGGTAGAAAATAAGTCTGCGTTATAGTGCATTTATCAGTTAATGAAGATTGTGGGCTGCCAGAGACAGACATGGGTGCCATAGTTTTTTAATAAGATAAAGAAGTACTTATTTTGTTTTGTGAAGATGTTCAAATGAAGCACAGAGTATCCATTAGGCGCAGTTGCTTCCTTAGTAAAGCAGCCTTTCTCATCATGTGGTGCCAGCATGGTCCGTTAGCACAGGAGAGGAAAAACAACCCCCCCTAACTAGGTTAGTAGGGGAAATGAAACCTCTGGGAATCTATGACTAGACGGACCACCCGTCCTCCAGGTAGTTAGCTAAAGGTCTTATTGAAGTCACAGAGAGGGTTATACAGTATTGTTCATGACACCATCCAGTCTACTCTTGAAGGATCCGCGAGTCTCTGCTTCAATAATTCTGTTTGGCAGCCTGTTCCAGTGGTAACAACCCCCTTTCTTTAGCCATGGACCACCAAGCCTCACTTATAATACATCTAATAAGTCACCTCTGACTCTCCTTCTTTCTAGGTTTTATAGATTCAGCTCTTTCAGTCTATCTTCAAATGACATGCCTTTTAATCCTGGAATTAATTGTGCTGCTCTCCTCTGTGCTCTTTCCAAGGCCTCTATGTCTTTTTTATGATATGATGACCAGAACTGTACACAATATTCTTGGGGGTGGTCGTGTCAGTGCATTATATAATTTCCTCTAGATTTGAATTCAACCGTCCTGGCTATATAACCTAACATTATATTTGCCTTTTTATAGCTTCTGTGCTCTGTCTAGTTGACACCTCCACATTATCGAGCTTCATCCACTACTACCCCCAAGTCCTTTGCATACATAGCTTCCTCTATTTCATTACTGGTCATGTTGTACTTGCCTCTAATGTTGTTGCGCCCTATGCAAGACTTTGCATTTATTCTGCCATGTGTAAGCCCAAGATTGAATCTTGTCAAAATCTCTTTGTATTATTTGAGTTGCTGACTGGGAGTTGGCTACCCCTCCCAGTTTTGTGTCGTCTGCAGATTTGCATATCTTACTGATTATGCCTTGGTACTAGTCATTTATATAGATTAGGAATAACAATGGTCCCAATACTGTTCCCTGTGGTACCACACTTGTTACGTTACTCCAGTTTGATGCCTGGCCTCTTATTATAACTCTCTGCTTTCTATCTTATAACCAGTTATGAGTCCATGCTGCTACTTTACGTTTATTCCTAATCTTTAGGTATAGTCTTTCATGCGGTACTTTGTTGAATGCTTTTTGAAAATATAAGTAGATTATGTCGTACGCACAATCCTTGTCAACTCTAGTAGTCACCTCCTGAAAGAAATCTGGTAAATTAGTTAAACAAGATCTACCCATCCTAAAGCCATGTTGGCTGTCTCCTATAATGTTGTTACTATATAAATATTCCTCCACTTTGGTCCTTATTGTAGATGGATGTTAAATGTGTAGGTCTGTAGTTCCCAAGGTCAAATGTGTCTCCCTTTTTAAATGGCTCCTTTATTTATAGATTTGTTTAATATATAACGTATTGGTTTAAAAATCTGTTCTCTTGTTTCCATGAGGACTCCTGGACAGATTCCATCACACCCTGGGGATTTGATTATTTTAAGTGCTGCTAGCTCCCTTAGTACTTCATTGTCCCTTATACGTAAAGTACTTTACTTGTCATTCCCAGGAACAAGTACTGACAACTCTGGCAGGCTGTGAATTCGAGTAAGCTGCATTAACATCATACAGTACTTCTGTAAAGCAGCATGCAAAGGTGCCTTCTAAAGCATCTTCACTGCTCTAAGAAACAGGTTGATGCTGTTTTGGTACTTGGGGATATAGAGTTGTAAAGATGGAGATAGAGTACCAAAATTACCACACCAATTTGCTGCATAAACTTGGGAAAGTGGCCAATTTAAAGAGATCCCTGGCCAACTAATTTGAATGATGAAGATGTTGCACAGGGTTTGGGAATCGGAGCATTCTGTATTAAAGTAGAAATGAGACGTGAGTCGAGACACGAGTGTCTGCCTAGTCTGATTACCTTCTAATACAAAGAATGGTCTTTTATATCAACAGCCAAAAGAACATGTAAGCAACTAAGCAGGATTTAAAAATCACACTGGGCAAGTTCTAACTCAAAAATAAATCAATTCCTCACCATATAATTGATAAAGATGTTTCACATGATTAAGATTGGGTATTTGGGGAATGCTGTTTTTTGAATAGTTGATCAGATTTCTAAAATAACTTGAAGAAACTAACCCAAACCAAGTCTGTTGTGCAATGCAATTTTCTAAACCACCTTATGGGAGAATGTCATCTTTACCTTGTATAATCAGTTTCAATACATACATTACAGAATACTCAAACTCAGATGAAGGTAATAATGAAATATGCCTTCGCCAGTGCGTTTAATGCATTCTGTATGTCACAAAGGAAAGAGAAACAATTGGTTGTTAATGCAAAATGTATTTATTTGTTTTGCTACATTCTGCTTTAATGCTAAAATATCACTGCTGTAATTTAAGTCAGGGAAAATAAAACCATAGCAAGCTACACTACTCCTAAATCTGTGACAGTATCTGATTGATGCATATTAGCTATTTAAGTTCATTTTAGTTTTATTTGTATTTCTTGCAGCAGACATGTCAAAGCATTTAAATAAAATAAGAGATTACATTCACATCAGGTCATCAGTGTCAACTTGAGAGGGGAAGCATGACGACGAAGCTAGGATTACATTTTGGTGATGTACGAGGAACATTTAAAGGTATTTACTAGCTCAAAGTGACCCTTTCTATCTGCTGAGAGGGGCGTGGGGGGGTTACAGAACAACAAACTCTTAATGATATTCAAGAAGAGTCTGTCATTTCAGTTTGTGTCTGTTGCGACAGTCTGGGGACCATGCCACAGTCGGCTGATTGTTTGAGCCTGTGAGAATCCCACATAGGAGCTGATTAATAGATGCAGGAAGATTCGGACCAATGATTTGTCACTGGATTTTACTACTCATTCCTATAACTAATGAGCAGGAGGCCTTTTAACGAGCCATAGCTTTCAAAGCTGCTTCAGATCCTTTTTTCTTTTTCTGCTTCTTTGCATCAGGGGGTTGATGTAACAAGATGTAAATCAATTTTTATGTAAAGGCTTTGTTTCATATATATGTGTTATTATATATATGAATGTTTTTGCTTACGATTGTAAGTCACCCTGGATAAGGGCGTCTGCCAAGAAATAAATAATAATAATAATAATAATGAAACAAAGAATTATTACAGAATCAAATTAATGTGCATTAAAGAGCTTGACTAAATAACGTCCCATAAAAAACAACAAGATAATCAATTAAATCAATTTCAGTGACTTACCCTGAAAAATACATTTTAAAAATAACAAAACATTTTCAAAAGACAAATGTTTTATATAAAAATAAATACAAGTTGGCATCCCTTTTTTATCTTACACATACTTATGAGTTGTAGGAACTGTGGTAAATAATGCATTTCTGGCACTTACACAATTCTTCACTGATAAGATATACTGAAACACCTTATCGCCAGTTTGGAAAGCTGTATACAGTTATCCCATTCTGGATTAAACAATATTAAAGGCACAGATTAACTGACTTTATCTCTGAGCATAAACATAGCTTTTTGATTTCCAAATTTCTACTCATTTAAAACCAAAGGCAGCGGAACAACCATGTAACCATACTGATATGTTATATTGGATCAAGTGCCAAGAACTGATCAGTCCTATCTAAACCTTTTATATCAAGATGTAAATTGCCATTTTTTATACCAAAACAAGATAAAGCAAGCAATACACAACTGCTGAAAAATGACTATGCCTTGCTGCATGCAAGAGTCTAGCGGCTAGCGAGTTTAGCACTGTGATTTGTTCATCGTCCACCATCTTTGCAAGAATCCTGGCCATTGACCTACTTTGCACATGCCCAGTGGGTACCCAGATGTAGTAAAGAAGGGGAGTAAAGACTGAAATTCAACTTAAGGGTACGAGCAGAAGACAAAATGTTGTGGGGAGGAGTTGGAGTCAACACATGGCATAAAATAAACAAGACTGCTTTACAGCGTTATAATGTATCAGGAATATTATAATACAGTAGTTGATTATTTGATGTAGACAAGATGAGTATTTAAAGTATACCTCTCTGGCTACTGCTTAACTTACAGCTACTTAAGTGGCATGTCTGTAATGGCAGCTTTTAGGTATGATTCAGTATTTCTTCCTTGTGTCTGAGACTAAGCAACTGATTATCATTCTTCTACTCTTCTCCACACCCAACCCACATTTTACAGACTGCATAAAAATAAAGCAATCGATCTTGGGGAGATATTCTACCTTCATGAGATTAATTACAAACATAGGGACCCTGTGTCTGGTCCTGTGTTTGGTTGATCTTAAAGGAGGAATTGCAATAAGAAACTAATACTTCCTGGTATCCAGTAAGCAAATTTCAAAGATGTTTACATTCTCCTAGGTAAGCTCAGATGTCTGAAGATGGAAAGATGGATGGACCAATCTGACAGCACAAATTGCACAAGGTAAAAATCCTGCATGTCTCTACAGGCCTTCCTCTCAAGCTACAGGGCTGAGTGGTCAGAATTTCACAAAGAGTTTTAATTAATCAACCTGATTACCACAAGGGTTTTATTTTTGGTTTTAACTGATAAACACCGATATAACCCTTAAAACAAAAAAAGTTACATGTGTGTGTCCTATAAAAACTGAAAGGACATTGGAGACCGCTACTTATTTGGTGTTCATGGTGCAGTTTACTGTATTTTGTTTCAATAGAGGTGCAGCACTCGCTGTCCTGCTATTTGATATGGTCAATTGACTTTGCATACAATATCAAAAATAAGCCCAGAAAAACTGCATTTTTTGGCTGGCTAGAGCCAGAGAAATGATCAAAATAAACACTGAAAATGTGAACAATCAAACGTTATCGTGATCGGATTTTATCTTGAATAAACGGTATGTCATGTAAGCAATAACCTTAGCAGAAACCTTAACAAAATAATAAATAAATTCCAAATAAGACTAATTAATTTGATGGAAATAATGACTAATTATATATATATATATATATATATATATATAAATAATCCTTTTTATCCAGGATAACCAAAGAGCTGGAGTTGGATTCATCTTCAGTTGAACTTGTATCCCAGATACAAAAACACCCGCCTAAAGCAAATACCAAAATATTGATTAAAACTGGAACTCTGATGTACTGTAATAACTGTTAGTAAAGGTCAAATCTAAACATCTGTTACATGAATTGTCATTTAAATATGTGGGACATTTTAATATCCATCAATAAAGTATTGCAAAACAGAAAGTAATTTATTAAAGTAATTAAAGTAAATAGCAGACAATTTATATATAATTGTCTGCTATTTACTTTAATTTCATCATGCAGAAACAGGATGCGGTACCGTTTCAATAAACACAGGTCCCCATTCACACCACGGCACAGAATGCTGTGGAATTACTGATTCATGCTCTTTGCAGAAGCACATTACAGTACTGACTTAAAATCCAGTACAGAGATAAAATTCAGGACCTTAACAATGTCCAAGTCACATAATATCTTTAACCAGAGGAAGTATCTGGTTTACTGGGAGACAAACACCTCCCTCACTAGTATAAAAACTTTGACTTGACTGTCTTGGATTATATCAACTCAGATGGCTTTGGACTCGGCTAGGGTTAAACAACTATAAGAAAAGACTGGTGTTCAGTTTTTCACACATGACAACAGGATGCTACACAAACTGATGACCTTATCATAATAATGAGTGTTAAGTACACCACTAAACAGTAAACAAGATAATACATGATTGGAGTGAGACCTCCTTTTTCTTCAGCCAACAGTCAAAAAAAATCAGACCAGTTCTTTAACATTGTTGAAAAACAAACAGGATTTTTTTTTTTTTTAATTTGGATTTCTTTACAATATTGTCTGCAGTTTCTGAAAGCGCAGGCCTTGACTTTGAAGCATTTGTGCTGCATGGGTTTTGGCAGGACACTTGCTGCAATTTGGAGCCCTGTGCCTGTACAGATTAAATGATTTGACATTCTTTGTCTGAAGGACACTGGCTCATGTCAGAGTGCAGTGCTCTGCGTTCAAGCCATTTAATTGAAACCATAAAAATAGTTCTTGGCACAAATCCACTTTTGTGGCTTTTGTCACTGTTAGATTGACCAGAGAGGGCAAGAAAGCTAATAAAAAAAGGATTTGGTAAAATGTATTGCTTGGATATTATATGCTGTGTGACAAATTCAACGGCAAAGGAATTAGGTGGGATTAACCTGCTGGGGCTAAATATGTAACAGACAAGAGGACCAAATTGCAGAATCATAGACCTGTGTAACTGAAAGGGAAAACCTACTTATGTAGGAAATTCCAGCTGTAAATGTATACAGTTCAGTCTACCACATTTCCTAAAGCATTTATAAGAACATATTAATGGGTTTTTGATTTATTGATGCCTTAAATCAATTGCCTTCTACTATGAGCTTGGCATTTAAAGTTGTCCCATAATCATGTTCAGTTTCATCATGAAATGTAATCCCTTGTTGTCTGTATATTACACTGTTCCATAGTGTGTGCCTTCTGTGCACTTAACTATGCTGGCTTGTGTTCCAGTTTGTTTACATCTCCCCTGTACAGAGTGATACATGTAAAAATGCATGAATACAAACCGGAACACTATATATATTTGTAAACTTCAGACATATTTTGGATTATTTTTATTATTCATAAATCATGCCCTTGCCTGATTAATTCAGTGAGAGTACCCAATACAAAAGAGATGGCTAAACTTAAAAATGTATCTGTTTGACTTAGACATATTGCTACCCATATGTTTTATCCTTTCTGTTATACAGTGGCTTGATTTGTATGTGCATAAAGATAAAAAAAACCCTCTTAAATCAGTTAAACAAAAACTATAATAATGGCTAAATAGTCAATGGAAATATAATACTCCCTTTCAATAGGTTTTCAGGTGCAAATCTACAAATGTGTAAGCTTGTTGAAACAAAACAAAAAACAAAAAAAATAAAGAAAGTATTCCCATTTCCATTGTTTTAGCTGACTTTGGTGACCAGGCCTTTAGAGAGATGATTATTTAATAGTAACCAAACTGCCAATGTAAGTATTTCAAATTCTAGCAAAGGTTTCCAGCATATTCTCCTTACTTAACTTAAACCACAATTCAATGCCTTTACCTTGTATTTTTAATCCTAACCCTTGCAATTCCCAAAGGACTGTTAAATCCCTGAGCTTGTCTGTCTAATTAACAAATCCATACATAAATGCTGCTGGTGGTGGAGACCCATGACTAAGCTTTATAGGCCTTTTAAATTACGAGGACCCACAACCTGCTGGCAGAATATTTTTAAGGGTGAAGCTTACACGCCTGTTATCACAATTTAGGGAGGATTTGCATCCGGCAACTAAAAATTCCCATACTTGCAAACTGTCAAGTATCTGCAGGGGCTTTTATGTATCGTGAGGCACCTTTTCTGATCCGTGATTTTATAAGCTCTGGTTTGTTTCTGTCAGTTTAGTGAGCCACCTCCACATACAGAACAACTCTGCCACTTTTCACCCAGTGAAGCAACAATAGATCCCACTACCGCCGCTGTGAAGCAGCTTCTTTATATGCTTAAATAATTTATAGTCACAAGCTTCTCTGTTCCACACGCACTGTGCATTTTAGGTTTGGGGAGGTTTGAGAAAGGATGTTTGAGAAATGTTTCCCCCCCCCCCCCACTTACAACAGCTCTACTATTCTATACTTCTTATTTTTTTTATTTCTTAGCAGACGCCCTTATCCAGAGCGACTTACAATTGTTACAAGATATCACATTATACAGATATCACATTATTATTATTTTTTTACATCCAATTACACATTTATACAGTTGGGTTTTTACTGGAGCAATCTAGGTAAAGTACCTTGCTCAAGGGTACAGCAGCAGTGTCCCCCACCTGGGATTGAACCCACGACCCTCCGGTCGAGTGTCCAGAGCCCTAACCACTACTTCTGGAACAAATAGCAGAAATTCAATATTGGACATAGTTCTAAAACATTATGGGTCATATTTTCAAAGTGTTTATTCCAATTAACTCCTATGTTTTGAAAGAGATAAAGCACCTGTTAATTTTACAAAACTTGAACCAAACAACTAAGTTATATATTTCAAATTATATTAAGGACTAGAAATTGAAACATTACATTTTAAAGTGTTATATTGTATTGTAATGGTAATTTTACGTAATTGCCAGGTAATAAAATGAATAATGAAGTAGAATACCCGTACCCCTCAAGTAAATAAGTGTTAAATTTAACCAAAGTTACCTACACTCATTTTGAAAGGGCTAAACTTTAGAAATGCAGTCGACTTTCACTTATCCAATCCCAGGTGCCGGTCTAATTGAATGGTTGTTTATGTCTTTTAATCAATTACAATGATTAAAAAAATAAACTATGCTGTAGTTTATGTAAATTGAACAGAGCGTTCTTTTATCCTGTCAGTGTGCCATACTCCGATAAAATCATTTTGCTGTATGAATACATACATGCAATTCTACGGACATACAACAGACCTGAATTGAATCTGGAAATAATGGTGACCTCCATAACTGGTTATTTCTAAATGGTGTATTTTCTTTAACTTATGCACATTTTGCTTACAATAGATTGTAAGTTGGAAGGGAACAGAATTACATCAGCTGGGTGAAGTAATTAATTTTCTGTAGTGTCCAAAGCTGTGGTAGATTGAAGTGAATTTAGATATCGTGTAAACTGCAGGACAGTATAAATTGGCAAATAGTGTCTTAGAACTCCAGCCGTTCTAAGCGCCAGCCAGACTAAGGGTCACACAACCATGGGCAGTCTCAGCTGTAGCAGTCAGACGAGGACAGGTAGAGCGAGGACCTTTTCCAAATCTCTCCTCATGGCTCCTACAGGCCTCATTCCCACTCTGACACCCAATGTCTGGATCCCCTGGACAAAGCGTGCTCACTCTTTCTCCTCTCCTAGAATGAACACTGGTAAGTACTTGCTTCAGATACCGTTACTAACTCCCTCTCCTACCTAAATTGCTGTTCTCTTACTAACAAATCTCTGCTTTTCAACAAACTTATAACTGATGCTAATCTTGATCTTCTCTGTCTAGCAGAAACCTGGCACTCTGTAAATGATAATCAATCACTACATCTATCCACCCCAAATGGCTACTCGCTCTTTCACAAGCCACGCCTCACTGGTAGAGGTGGGGGCATTGCTGTTATTGCTAACTCTGTACTTGCCGCCTCAACTCTCTCTTTCCCAGCCTCTTTGTTTGAGCATCTCGCTGTCAAGCTCCCCTCTCCCATGTCCTTCACCCTTGCTGTTATCTATCGTCCGCCAAAGAATAACTCTGCTTTTATTGTGGAGTTCTCATAATTCCTCTCCCTGATCTGCACTTCAGCTGACAAAATTCTACTCCCAAGTGATTTCAACATCCATGTCAATTGGCCTTCTTCCCCTCTAGTGACCGACTTTGTCACGCTGAGAGAGTCCAAGACAGTCCAGCAATCTGTCAGCGTTCCTACTCACACCCGTGGACACACCCTGGATTGACTCATCACCAGGGGTCTTGATATCTCCAATCTCTGTCTCAGATATCTTCTCCTTCTGACCATTTCTTAATCACTGCCAATATTAATCTTCCCGCACCTTCAGTTATTACTGATACTGTTATTTCCTTCTGTCCCAAAAATCTGCTAAATCCTATAATACTCTCAGAATGTGTCTTCTTCCCCTCAGACTGGCACTCTTCCATCTTCGGTTGATGATGCGGTGTCCCTCTACAACGCCACCCTTACTCAGATCATCGACACTGTTGTCCCGCTTACAACCAGAACAGTGAAGAAACGTCGCAACTGTCCATGGTATACCTTCAAATTTCGACTGCTTAAGTCTGTCTGTCGGAAGTCTGAGCACAAATGGAGTACACAGTAAACCAAATATTCTCTTCAAAACCATTGATCAAATCCTGCATCCTACGAAAGACAGCACATCCACCTCCTGGTAGGGTGTGTCAGCTGGTGTTGTGAATCATGCCGCCACAGTGCTGAGACCGGCTACTTCACAACACCAGGGTTGCACCCTACTCCTGCCAGCAGCTCCACTCCTGAGAGATGCCAGCCTGATGGTTCACAGTACTTGAAGCTTTCATTCAAAGCCAGAAAGAGAACACCATGATCCCATTTACAGAACAGTGTTGCGAGCCAAGGGGGCTAAGCTGCAAGCTTGACATGCTGAAGTTACAGAGCACTCTTGTTCCACAATAATACGTGTAGCAGTGTTCTCTGACAACTGGCTCAGTAAACTGCTCCCCATGCTACTTATAGGTTAGAAATCCTACTGAAGCCAATATGTACAGATTTTCAGGTTTTATTGTTTTCTACTGATAAATTCAGCAGTTTACTGTATATGTAAATTATAATTTACTTATTTTTACATATTTTCATCCACATACTATATGCATACAATTTTGATAGAGATACTGTGGGCTTGATAAATGTGCTTTGATGCTACTGTATATTACTTCAGCTTAACATTCTTGCATGGATGCCCATTATTAGCTGTAATTGTGCAGTTTATAAACGACTAATTGAAATGCACCAAACTGCAACAACTTCATGAATATCTTGTCTGTCAATAATAATTCTCCCAATACTTACCTGGATAATTGGATAAATCCATTATTTGGTCTTATTTTCATCAGTTTACATTTATGAAATGAATACTGAAACATGATATGCGCATTTAAAAAAAATAAAATGTTCTTATGCAGTACGGATGACTGCTGTTTGTTTCTTTTCTCATTGCCTTGTCTTTTGCGAAGTAATTGTGGGCTAGT
This sequence comes from Acipenser ruthenus, assembly GCF_902713425.1. Taxonomy (NCBI): domain Eukaryota; kingdom Metazoa; phylum Chordata; class Actinopteri; order Acipenseriformes; family Acipenseridae; genus Acipenser; species Acipenser ruthenus. The sequence goes on from NC_081192.1 coordinate 70,067,858, forward strand.
GCATTATATTTTAATGATAAAAAGGGTGACAACTGAATAACAATTACCACACATGTTACTGTTAGTCTTTTTCAAATCAAACATGGCTCTGATACATTTTCTGGAAAAATCTATATACCGTATTTACTCTAATTTAAGTAGCCCCTGAATTCAAGTCGCATCCTCAAATACAGATACCAAAAAAGAAAAAGACCCTGAATGCAAGTCACATGTAACTCTTAAATTAACGGTTAAATTACTTTAATTTTTTTAATGTACATTAAAGCATCAGAGTATGTCACCTACTATATTACAAATGCAAATGGGAAAAGAAACTATGTACAGAGTACAGTACTTTCAGTATTGAATGACAGTCATTGCAGTTTATGGTAGCTGGGAAAGGGTAAATTACCTTGAACTTTATTTCAGTCTGCTTTATTGTCCTTGTTTGTTTAATCTGGCCAACGTGACTGTCACGTTCGCAAGCAAAAAGTGCAAGACAGAAATGTGTCGTTCATGTTAGGTTTGACTTTGGAGTTTACTCTAGTGGGGTTCCTGTAGTTAAACCAGGCACAGAACATAATAACAGTAAGAATCAGAGAACGATGGAGAATCCGCCATTAAGCAGTACATACCTTAGTGTTCCTGTTTCTTGTGCTCCTCCAGATAGAGAAAGAAAGATATATAAAGAAATGATTGTTCATTTTAAAGCCGGACCCACGTTGAGCATTTCAACAAGTACTATACTAGTAATATTAGAGTATTACCTAGCCTTTCGATTGCGTCTTCACTTTTATTATTACACCATTACACTAGAGCTCCTACAGCATTGCTTCACAAGTTTACTTTGCTATAGCCCACATAGGGCGCACAATACAGACTGTTACTCTCAGTTTTTCTTTTGGTTTATCTAGTCTTTTGCTAGCCTCTACTGCATTGTTCATCCTTACCAAAAAATCTGGCTCCAATCCATGACATCTGTGTAGTGCCCCCCTCCAATACACCGTTCACTAGTTCACCAAGGATAACCCCCTCGGTTATCCCTATAATTAAACTGACTATCTTAAATAACCAATTAAGTAGAATTAATGACTACGCCAATTTGACGTTAATATAACTCCAAATAAATAACAGGTTCTTTAAAAATCAAGACAGCACAGTATGTAAAGTGAGGACAACAAGGTATAAAAACAAGAATTTTATTTAAACAAAATATCACAGCTTTTACCTATAGCAGCAGATTTGATAGCAGCAACCTTTAACCTCTCAAAGCCCCAGCCCCTCACAGACAATTTCCGCCTGGGAGGCTGTGCCCTTAAATAAATCACAATATCTTCCAAAGTATAGACAGCACAGGCATGGTTCAGGGCTTGAATTCAAGGTAACCCCTTGGGCATCAAGACTAAAACCTCAGGTGTGATAAAAGTCTTACTCAGTACCACACTGGAAGGAGATATCCAGAAAAAACACATAAAAAAACAACAAACGCTTTTCATTTTTTTATGTTCTATAGTCATTTTTTCAACTTGTAGCATATGAAAAGAGCCAGATTTTTTTCCAGTGCTTCACCAACATGTCTAATATACTGGGTAAAAATTTGGAACTGTTTGAACAAAGGGATCAAATTCTACAGGAGTTTTTACAAAGCTAAGCCCAAGGGTCCCCAAACCTCTCCAAAAATAAACATTGTGTAAATCTTTATGTCAATTGATATACTAAGTTCTAAAAGGGATGTTATCTTCTGGCACCTCACAGGCTAGCCATTGCCACAAGCATTTGCCTTTGAAAGGTTTTTTTTTTTTTTTTTTTTTTTTTTTTTTCCCCTTATCTCATTCAAGAGGTGGGCGTGTTTGTTTGCACATCAATTACTCTGTGATGTATTGGGTTACAAACACAGTAAAGGCATGAATGGAACGCTTGTGACCTCCCCTACAACGTGATCAGGGAGATTTCATCGTCATGAAGGTTGTAAGACCACAGCAGCAAAACGCAAGCTAGTCGATTGCTTTTGTTTTGAATGCAAGGTGGTACTAGACACATTGTGAATGGGATATCTCAGCGGTGAAATGACGGATTCGAAAAATTCCTTCGCTGTTTGACGGTAGGAAAACAACGATTTTGATATCGAGTCAGCTTTTTTCTCTTTTGCTTTTGTAATAATATTAAAAATGAGTTATGAAATATAATATTTACGTGCAGTTCCGTGTTCCGCCGGCGGGACAAGAGGGGCGTAAAACTATAGCAGCAGATTATTAACCAAGAGCGATCCCATTAGACCCTAAGCACTAGGATACGTTAAACTAAATAATGATGTCACACCAACACTTCTAAATAAAAAGATAATAATTCACAGCACAATAACACCTTTAAATAACAGCCTTCAAAGCAAATAGTGGTTTCCACAAACACAATCCCAAACGATAAAACAAACCTTAAATAACACACACAAAAAAAATAAAACTAATAATCAGTGATTTTCATAGAACAGAAAACTTCATGCAACCAAAAAAATGCCTAATGCTTAAACCCTCCAATAGCCGCTATTTTAGTTAATACACAGGTGGATACAGTGCAAGTGTGCAATCAAAAGTTAACAGGCGTCTTATAATTATATATTGTAAACACATACACAATTACAGTTAGGATAATCAGGACAAAGACGCTACTCTAAAAGTCTAAAAACAACCAATAACACAGAACAAAAGTTTGTATGCAGCGCTCAAATATAACATCAAGATTCACAGGATCGTAATTACCAACTCAGAGTACAAACAATGCACATTCTCTTTTGTAATCAATCCCATACAATTGTGACCGACGTCTAAGAGCACGGGGGATACTTCACTGAAACCACTCCAATATGGAGCGGACCAAACTATTCAATATGAATAGTAGTAGTTTACCATTAACTTCTAGCGCTTCAGCCAATTCACCGCGCCTCAATATTACACTTGAAAAGTTACAATCCTCACCAAACAGTAGTTCCCCGACCTGTGCTCTCAGCTCACAAATCTCTCAAACCCGGTCGCTCTCGCACTGATTAACCCTACCTGTTATTATACAGCTGACCCCATTACGAATTAGCACTGCAATTAATATGGAGACCAATATCACACAATAAAACTCAATCTTATTACATTCAAAAAAGTAAACAATACATCCATTGCACATCCGTTACATCTGCTCTTGACAAACTTTTATGACAAGGTCTAACTGGCTGGAACAGATTACATGAGACTACATGCATACTGTTTTCATAAAATATGCTGTGTTCAGAAGGTTGGGTAACCTGTATTTATTTAAAATAGTTCCTAGAATTTGATGGAGTTTATATACAGCAAAGTGTGATCCTTAATCATGTGCCTCACATGTGCTTCTCTGTGTACAAGATGAATCCATTTTAGATGAGCAGGCAGCCTTTACAATACAGTTGGCAAGAGATTTCTTTCTGACAGTACCCAGTGCAGATCTCCTGGCACAGCAGGGGAACTAGGTTACCCTATCAATATTATTGAAAAAACTGCTGACAAGACTTACCATGCCCATTGTCAGGCATGACTGCTTCACACACAGTTAAACAGTGTAACATAACCAGGTCCATTGTGTGTCAATGTATAGACTTTTCATCATTTAGTCATACTTCTAAAACACAGGAGCCCTTGACATGTCTGAGTTAATGAGCAGATTTATTTCTCAGCGACTGCCCTTGGTCATAACACGTGGGTAGATCCTCAAAGAACATCATAAATACATGTTCTCTTAATCTCTGAACACTGCATTGCTCCGCTCGAAAGATACCAGCAAAAGTCATTCAACAATCTTTTTTTTTTTTATCTTATATTCTGGTTACCGTTTCAGATTCATTTACCGTTTGTTTTGTATTTCTTTTTAAAAAAAGCTTTGCATGGAGATGGCTTATAGCAAACCACATAGCAACACTGTATTTGTAGCCTAATTAATCTTGTTTACGTTTGCTTACTTTTAAAGCAAAAAAAGTTCCCCATGTTTAAAGCAGTTTGCATGTTGTTTTTGTTCAACCTATTTATGGATGTGTAAATGCTTTTTCTATAGATGGTAGCAAATCCGACTTTTTCACATATCCGCCTATACCCCAGTCCACAGGAGGTCAGTTTTGCAACGTTGTACTGTACTATAAAGTGAATTACCCTACATTTATTAATAAAGTCTTTAAGAGTCAAACAAATACATTTCAGGGGCTCAGCAAGATCAAATTACATTATTATTATTTGTTTATTTAGCATACTCCTTTATCCAAGGTGACTTACAGAGACTAGGGTGTGTGAACTATGCATCAGCTGCAGAGTCACTTACAACAACATCTCACCCGAAAGACAAAGCACAAGGAGGTTAAGTGACTTGCTTATGGTCACACAGTGAGTGAGCCGGGATTTGAACCGGGGACCTCCTGGTTACAAGTCCTTTTCTTTAACCACTTGACAAGAATGCACACTCCAACAAATCTGTTTCTACAGCACTTGCAAAACATATAGAATACAGGATAAGAAGTAAAGGGAAAGGCTTGTTAAAAGCTACAGTATTATTTAGTTGCTAATCACGTTGACATTAGTTATTCCATAGGAAACTAATACAATGTAAATACCATGAATCCCTGTTTCATCTCCAATGCAGTGATACAGTATTATCAATATTCACTTGATACCTATCATTAAAATAGCATGTTCTGTGGCATTATAGGCATACAACAACTCGGGCAGATGTTCGGCCCACCGACGTTTCTTTTCTGAAAACAATGTGCGAAGCAAGTCATGTCAATTTCAATTGAAACATTCACATTGTCCGTTACCTTGTGGATGGTAAGGTACTGTATGGCTTTTCTTAACCCCATAAATACCACATAATTGCTCAATCACATGACCTTCAAAACTCCGACTTTGGTCAGAATTAATCTTATTAGGAACACCATAATGACAGAACCACTCATTAACTAATACCTTAGCAACAGTAGTGGCCCTTTGATCTCTAGTAGGCACAGCAATAGTGAATTTGGAAAACACATTGGTCATAACAAGAACATTTTCACAGCCATCAGATGAACATTCTAGCAATGTAAAATCGATAGCCAAAATATCTAAAGGTTTTGAGGCCAACAGGTTTTCCATGGGAGCTCGAACTTGTGGGTTGGCAGCTTTAGAAATGACACAATGGCTGCAGTGTTTACACAATTGCTCTATTTCTACTCTCATACCGGGCCAGTAACAATGGCTACTAATCAATGATGTGGTCCTCTCTATCTCTTGATGGCCCATCTGGTCATGTAGTTGTTTTTTTACTTGTTCGTTAAGGGAAGCTGGTAATAAGAGCTGCCGTTTCTCTCCTCCACATGGTTCTTGTGATATTCGGTACAGGACCCCTTGATGTTCTTGGATTCTCTCTCTCTGTCCAAGTAACTTAATGGTTCCTTTTGCTAAAGTTCTTCGTTCAGCAGCATTGGGGACACTACCTAATTGCCAATGCCTAAGGAACCCATATATTATTGGGTCTTCCTTCTGAAGTACAGATTTTCTTTAGTATTTGCAGGAAATGGAAAACTAGTTGAGCAGGTCGATACTTCAGCCTCTCCTTCTTCTACAAAACCTACTTCAGGTACTCACAACTCTTTAAAACTGATGGTAACTGGGGGGAATGTGAAGTTACTTGAAAAACCTCTTGTAGCTCCTGAACAAATGTACAGTCTTCAGATGGCTGCTCATATTGCCGAGAAAGTCCATCCGCATTCCCATTTTGCCTGCCAGATCGGTAAAAGAGCAAGTTGAGAGGCCCACCGTTGTTCAACAGCCCCCAAGTTAGCAGTTTTTACATAGCTCAACGGGTTATTATCAGTAAAGACTGTGAACTTGTTCCACAACAGGTAATCGTTAAATGTATCTGTAATTGCCCACTGCAAGGCCAACAGTTCCAGTTTCATTGATCTATAATTTAGCATATTCTTTTCTGTAAGGCGCAAACATCTACTGGCATAGGCAACTGGTCTTCTCTTGCCATCTACATCTTGGGATAGTATTGCTCAGATTCGCCTCCAGGTTTTTTTTCCGGCTTATCTCGGCTTCTCTCGGCCATTGAGTGCTTTTCTCGTCTTTTTCTGGAGAAAAAACGACTAGGGACCTGTGTTGTCCGATTTTTGCCCACACACCAGATAATTGTAAATCAGCATTTTATATGTGAAGTGTTCTAAATAAATGTACATTCTGCATGACAAAAAACACAATTATATATGAAGTTTAAAAATTATGCACAAAATAGATATTCCCATTATTTTTTATTTCCATTTAGCTGCTGCTCGCTGGTGGGAGAGCCGTCTCCCTGTACGCTACTAGTTTCCATAAAAGCGAATTCTGCTTCCATTCATTTTTCTTGCTCTTGTTAATATGCATTTTAATTAACACATTGATTTAATTAACACATTTTTTTGAAAATCACTTGCTACTAAAGCTCTCGTTACTATACCACAAGTCTGATACAATAACACTGTTTTTTTGAAAATCCTGCCAAACGCCAAAAGATTTACAGAGAAAAATAGATTAATCTCAGTTGCACAAGTATTCAACCCCTTTGCTAATGCAGCCCTAAATCAGCAAGTGATTTGTTTGAAAGGTCACAAATTAGTGAAATGGTTTCAGCCGTGTGTATTCAAAGTGGTTTAACTTGTAGATAATTTCCCTCAGGTATATAAAGACTTTCAAGCTGCAACTCACATAGTGATCCAACAGAGCAACCATGAAGACCAAGGAGCTTTCGAAACAAGTCAGGGATAAAATGGTAGAGAGACACAGAGCAGGAGAAGGGTACAAGAACATTTCAAAGGTGCTGATTATCCCTCTCAGCCCAGTGAAGTCCATCATTAAGAAGTGGAAGATGCATCATACCACCAGACACTACCCAGATCAAGTCTCCCTCCCAAACTGAGCATGTCATTATTTATTCCCTACCCAGCATTAAATACGGCCCAAAGCCGTACGAAACGCATTTCGGAACTGCTAAAGGAGTGCATAGATGAGCTTGAAAAATATGTCACATCTACAACTTCCACAACAGTCAGCAATCAGGTTCAACCGTCGCCAGCGAGTGTACCTTGCACCCTATCTTCAGTTAAAGGTACATTCCCTACCGTTGTTTGGTAGCATTGTAATAGATTAAATTAAATAAGTGTCTACTAGTCCTGCACTGTACTCTATGAGTAGTCTAAAAAAAATAAAAATAAGAACATGCTGGACAAACAGAAACTGCTATATAAAACGTGTTTTGGGATGTAATTAGATTTTATTTTCCTTTTTATTAGGAGAAGTAACTTGGTTTTTTCAGCCATACGCCACTGTTGGTCCTCCATCATCTAAAAGGTGAAGGGAGGGGCTCCATTTTTTATAAATCCAAAACAAACATGGACACATACATTTTGCTGCTTATCAAGAAAATATGATGTCATAGCTCCCACAAAGGCAGAAAGGGAGATCTTAAAAACTTAAGGTCTCAGGGAACAAAAAGTAATTTTTTTTGTTTGTTAGTTTTTTTTCACACACCCAACCCCCACCCCGTCTGTGTTTAATGTTCCTTTTGTATTTAACAGAAAAACAGTCTGTAGAGGAATTTAATGAGACACTATGTAAAAAGTTTCCTGGTCTTAAAGACGCTGGGGGCTTTGAGCTGCTGAAGATTAAAGGAACCCACTGTGAGCAGGCAGTTGGCACAAATTCCATACCCAAATGAGGGCTTGTGACGGGGTGCCCATCCCTTGTGAGTATTTTATTATTTATGTATGTATTCATTTGTTATTATTATTATTATTATTATTATTATTATTGTATTTGTGTGTGGACAGACGAAAGCCGTCCAATGTTATTGTTTATTAATAAAAAAAGCCGATATTATTGTTATTTGGAAAGGATGGGGTTACTTCCTCATCCTTAAAATATCTCGTGAGAATGTGGCTGGAGCCTTAATAAGGTAATTGTTTGATCAATGGGTAGTTAAGACTCCAGCCACAGGATATAAAAGAGACCCACTCCAGGCTCATGGGGAGAGAGCTAAGGGAGAGCTAAGTTAAGAGGTAAGTTAAGAGAAAGCGACGATTGCTACCGGTGTCAGTATTGCTGAAGGTACTTGTTTGTGTAAAAGAGAGTTATTATTTGTCTGTTTTGTTTTGACCCACGTGGCCTTTTCTTTTGTGTTGTGTTTAAATCTTAATTTTGTTAGTTTATAAATATATGGCTACGGCTGTTTTCAACCCCATACCTTTTTGTTTTTGCACTTCTTCCTGGTCCGTGACATCACTACACGCCTGCGCACTCCAACCACTCTGCCACAGGGCTACACTGCAAATTACCTGAGTTCACCTGATGCTGAAGTTAGATATGCAATGATATCTGTTAGACCTCTGCAAAGGGACATAAGCATGTTTGCTGAAGTAAGGAAAAAAGTTTATCCATATTTTTTTTCCCCTTTATGTTAGCCAAAGTAATTTCAAATGCTGCTTTTTTTGGTTGTACACTTTTAGAACTATATATCCTGTCAAAAGTTAAATGAATATTGTTAAATACAATTCATAATCACAAATGTTATTTAGTTAACTTTTATATATTGAACAATACCCATCACATTTAAAACTTGTGTAGACAACTTTAATATGTGATAATGTTATATGATGTAAAACACTGGTGTGAACCTCCAAAATAATGTTAAGTCCTAACTCCACAGCCAGTCCAGTGTAATGTGATGGAAGGCCCGTTGGTGAGCTGTATCAACTGCAGTACTAAAGTACCCATGTCAAAGATCCGTGACCACCAAAAGGACTGTTCATTGTAGGTAGATTTTGACAATTTAAATGTGTGGTTAATCAAATCAGATGATCTCAGCGATTACAGCAATTGTGCTTAATGGCCTTAGGCTTGTATACACTTTTGTAATTACCTTAAAAATATTAAGCTAAAAGCTTATGAGAATTATTTGTAATGAATTATTAGTTCATGACTGTTAAGTACTTCTGTGTCAACACTGTAATATTTATTTATTTATTTATTTTTCTCCTCTTGAGAACTGATCAACTGTCAATCTCAGGTGTTCTGAATGAGGTAAAACGTTGTCTTAATTTCAGGTTGTGTGTTTATGTGAATGTTTATTGTATGATGAGTACTTGGCTTAGTTACAGGAGCAAGGGTTTTTACATATTTCTTTCATAAATGTATTGCATGCTTTTTTTTAGTAAACTAATTGGTTACTTTAAAGGTATGTTGTCTGCACAATTCTTGTAAAATGTATTGCAATTTAGTTTTTTTTAGGCAAATGCTAAAATTTTAAAATATATTTGAGAATGCAAGCAAAGGGAACATTGAGGAAGCCTCAAAAATGACTGGAGAGCCAAATGGGGCTGCTGAAATTCTGCTTGATGAAGGTAAAAAGCTCACATCTTTACATGAAAATCAAACCTAGATTCACATTTTAGTGACATTGACATGCATTTGTTAGTTCATTTTTCATATCATTGTGAGTGTACTAGTCCTTATGACTTATTTACCACTTTTCAAAAACTCCACTTCTCTGTATTTATTTTTTTGTTTTATTTATTTATTTCTTAGCAGTCACCCTTACACAGGGTGACTTACATTATGTAGAAGTGAATTGAACTTCTTCCCCTGCTCATCATACTGCAGTGCAAACAAATGAAGGTACAGTCATTTTTAGTGAAATGTATGCTTCTCTTTTAATGTTAAACATAATCTAAATTATTTCTTAATTGGTAACCTCAACAAAACTATCCTTTGCATAGTTTTGAAGTAGTCATTTTGCTTGTTGTAATGTGATTTTTAAAAAAAATTTAACCATTTTCTCTGACCAGCTAATTTTGTCTGAGGTTGGTATATCCTAGCATAGATGAGATGTGCTGAAATGAAAAATCTTTCTGTCTACATTTGTGTTCTTAGAGTGGGGTTTAGCACCTAATCCTGTTACAGCTGCAAATCTTTTCTGCGAAATGTATACTCAAGAAAGGGAGAAATGATTATCTGAAACCACTCCTTAACCTCCATGACTCAGAAAGTAACCGCAGCAGAGCCATACTGATGTTCTACAAACAAAAACACAAATAGCTGCACGTTTGCAAGGTACAAGCTAAAAGCAATTTCCCCCTAATATTTTGTAAAAAAACGTTTCCTAGAGGAATTATGCTTGTTGTATGTCAAATGTCTCCAAAATATTTTTTTTCTATGCAGGTGATGTAGCTGTTGGAGAGGGTGTCAACAGGTTTTTTATAAGTCAGGCAATGAGCAGTCTCCAGAATGGCTTTAACATTGATTTTGGATGTGGTAAGCTATTTATTTATATTCTTAGAGAAATATTTTATGATGATGGGAATAAACGCTTGTACAGCAACAAACCCTTTTTAATTTTTTTTTTTTTTTAACAGTATCTGATTCTGTATTATTTACTTTAAAGCTGGTCTGTTCTACATTATTATGTTTTCTTAAATTATGTAATTTAGCATTTTAATGTTTCAGGAACAGGAGACACCACTTTACTTTTTGAAGGTCAAGACAATCATTTTGTTCTGACGGCCACAAAGTTTGATCGAGTCGCAACTTTTCGTGATTGCTGGACGAATGATAGAGGACCACCTTTTTGTGGTCTTAGTCCAGCTATTGTACATGGTCTTACGGTGGGGATGAGTACACAGTACCAATTACAACAGCCGGTTGCACTGATGTTGATATCCATGATTTAGTCATTAAGGTAATATTTTATTTTTGTATTTTTAAATGGAATTATATGCACCTAAGAAATCTGATGGACATTTGCAAAGCTTCCCAGATACATTTTTACGTAATCATATTTCAAAATAGCCTTTCAACCGTTGTTTATTTCAAAATAAAAGTAATCTTAATACTTTTCATTAAAAGCAACAACTTCCAGATGGGTGAGTAAAAGCAGACATACTGAGGAAATCTGCAGGCAAAACGTCCGTTCTTTGAAGTGGGCTAATAATCCTTTTGTAAGTTGTTTGCAAGGAAAATAAACACGATAACATATCTTTTTGAGTGCGGACCTTTCCTTCTAGCATGTACTAATAGTTTCAAATGACCAACAACCATCAGTAGATATAAATGTCATACACATACTAATAATGTACTATTTATCTTTTGCAGCTTCACAAAACCAAATAAAAGACCTACTGAATTCCTGGGTTGGCTGGGAGGTTCTACCTAAAACACTCTGTGTGGAACTTGATGATGACCTACAAATGCCAGTAGCAGCTATCTGCTTTAATACCCTGCGACTTCCTAAGTATTTGTCTTAAGAATTGTTTCAAAGAGATCTTGATGCAGTCATTGATACCTCACACACTGGATTAGGTCAGTTGTAACCTGTAAAGTGCAATGTTTATTGTTGAATAATGTCCTGTTGGTAGCATTATCCCAGCATTGGTCCCAAAGGCTGCAGGGTCATTTTTTTTTTTTTTTTTTTTTTTGTTCCACACAGTTGTATTGAACCTACTTGCTAATTTAAATGTAGGTTGTATGACCGTGATTGTGTAAACTATGTAAGGCTAGCGCATCAGGACTACCTTTGCTCATCACTGTGTTTACACTGGTTTGTAGTTATTCAGTTAAGAATTCAATTAAGAAACTCAACGCTCCATTGGAACATAAATACTGTGGGTCACCAGGACAGGGTTCAGAACTACTGGTGTACAGTAATGCAGTTAAATCAGGGATGGGAAATTTGGTATTATTATACAGTCTAACCATGTGTGTGTTTTTTTTTTTCAGGTCTTAATCAGTTGCTAATTGAAAGGTATCTCTAACACCTGCAGGAATCTGGCTCTCAAGGACTGCCCATTCCTAACTTAAATGCTGACATTATTTGCCTGTTTGTAGTCCACTGGTCGAGGTTTCTAAAACATGTTTTCAGACGGTACAGAAAAATTGTTAGACCAAGCAAAGGGATCATTATTTTGGTCTTTCTAAATAGTTGTAGATTTTGTGACGGTGCTTCATACAAAAAAAAAACAAAAAAAAAACTGCATACCTTGTCTTTATTTTTATGTTTCAAGGTTTTACAAGCACACATTTATATCTGACAACCCAATATGAACCTATTTCATTACCTTGTATTGAGTTAATCTACATGTTTGTGTGAGGGGTGCCCAGTCCTAGAGGACTTCAGTGTCTCCAGGTTTTCATTCCAACTGTGCGCCTAACTACCTAATCCAACTGTGTTAATTTGACCAATGTAATTACTCTTCCCAATTCAGAAGGTTTTGGTTATTTTGGGAGACCTAGAAAATCTGCCATGACTACGGCCTTCCAAGACTAGGACTGGGCACCCCTGCTGTATGCAATAGGAGTGTTTCCCTGCAACTTTCAAATCTTTTCATCTTACTTTTTTGTTTTTGTTATTCTCTCTCTATCTATCTAGATTTCATCTTTAAAACTTACAAAACGCACAGAACATTTCTTATGCTGCAATTGCTTTTTTATTTTTAAGTCATGGTACAGTTCCTAAGCTGTTCTATAAAAACAAATTTAATTACGGTGTCTATTTAATCTGTATGCAAATATGAAATAGCAAAATAACAACACTGCTTAGCCTTTACATATGGATGTCCCAAAAAAAATCTATACAGCTTGTGTGTTTTTATTATAATTATAAAATTCTGTGCAGCTGTTCGAGAGTATGCAGATATGTGTGAACTACCATGTCAGTAGATTGATTGGAGTTTGGATCTGGTAAAGTGGCCAGCTCCTCCTGCATTAATGACCGAGGCAGGTGTGTGTCTAGAATTTCCAACCCGTGCTCTCGAGATGACGATGGTGCACTCCAGTCCATCCCATAATCCTCACTGCCCTAAAAATAATTGTTAAAATGTCAAGCTTTTAACCAATACAATAAAAAAGTGATTTGTAGTAACAGCATGCATAAATTGGGCATATTTAGAAACCAAGGTTTAAAGAGCTAGCAAGTATTCCTTAAAGTATGGAGAAATAAATCTTACAAACTCTGTACAGACAAGAGAAATATAAGCAACATTTGAACATGCATATTACGATTACCTGTTCTAGCAAATTATCACATGGTAACCCAAGCCCTTGGACCTAGAGCTGAGGTGGAAACATATTTGAAGCTGTACAGATTTTATGATGGTTACAGCCTTCCTGGAATAAAGACAACTGCCTTTGCAACACAGGTACAAACACCTGGTGTAATGCAAACAGGTGGATTTCATCATCTGGATTTAAGTAGCCCAGCCTCTCCATCTCATAGAAAAAGATGACAGAATGATTGTAAAACTGAAGTGAACACGTCACACCAAAGCGCCTCTATTCTGAAAGAGATCAATCTACTAAATATAGTAGTTAATATTTTGAAAAAAAAATATTTTCGCTTAGCAGATGCCCTTCTCCAGGGCGTCTAAAATATTACAATGAGGTGCAACAATGTTTAAGAGCAAATACAATAATGAGAGTACAAAAAGTACAGAACCTAAGTGGCACACATACATTTAAACAAGTACAATTAATGTGAAGCATGTACAAGTAGTGCAGATACAAGCAGTAATGTAGACACTGAGTAAGTATGTAGTATCCCTTGTTTCCAATGAGTAAGTACAAGAACAAGGTGAATAACAGTACAGTAAGGGTTATCAGTTGTGCTAATATCTGATATCAATAAATACTCATTGTATTCCTGCAAAACAGAAATGGGGCCCATTTGTAATAAAACCATCTATTATAGATATTTAAACACAATTTGTAAACTGAAATATATTCATCACATACTGTACCTTTGATTATGTATGCTGCGTCCTGCAATGTGGCTATTGAAACCTGTGCCCATTTTTGCTACCATATGACGAGCAACACCAATATTTTCCAAACCCATATCTAATCGTACACGTTGTGGCTGTCCATATGTTTCAACAGCTGATAAGAAAGATTTCAGCACAGTTGCTACATGGTGTTCAGTGGAGGCATTCAAATACAAAAAGACTATTTTTGACCAAACACTAATTCTTTGTGTTCCAACTCTTTACTGCAAAACCTCTTCTTCTTCTTCTTCTTCTTCTGGTTAATCTATAGGGCGCATTCCATCTATTATTTTAGATGATTAGCGCCCTCTACCTGTAGTCCTTTGTCTGTCTTTGTTTTATTTCATCTTTATTTATTATAACTTCCCTTCTTTTCCTGTTTCCTTTATATATTTCGTCAGTATCCTTTCTCTATTCAGTCTCCCTTCCTTTCTCTTTTTCCCAGCAAGTTCTTTATATTGACTTCATATACCTCAATTTCTCTCAGCCTCCTCTCCATTTTCCTTCTCTGCTCCTCATATTTCTCACACTTTAATAAATAATGTTCTACTGTTTCAGCTACTTTACATTTTTCACACTTTCCATCTTCATGTTTCCCCAGTCTTAAAAGATGTTCATTTAAAGAACTATGCCCAATCCTTAACCTATCCAACGCTCTTTCCACTTTCCTTCCCAACTCTTTGTTCACCCAACTGCTGATCACCTCTTTCTGGATATTATGATAAAACCTTCCTTTTATGCTTTCATCCCATCTCTTCTGCCATTCTTTTACTATCATTTTTTCACATAGGCTCCCATTTCCTGCGATCTCAGAGGAATCACCACATCAATTTCCTCTCTTTTTAACCCATTTTTTTGCTGCCAGATCTACCATCTCATTGCCCAGAATGCCAGAGTGACCAGGAATCCAAACTAAAATCACTTCGATCCCCATTATTGTACATTCCTTATATTGTTGCATTGTTTCAAACATGATATCTCTTCTATCATTAAACTCCTCTTTTAATGCAATAAGAACACTCAATGAATCTGAAAATATGACTGCTTTTTTAGGCTTTATTTCAGCTATTTTAACTATTGCAAATAGTACAGCTACCATTTCTGCAACATATACTGATAAATGGTCTGATATCCTCGCTATTTTACAGATATCTAATTCTGGGATATAATATGCCATTGCCACTCTTCCTGTTTTTGGATCTTGGATCCATCTGTATATATACATAGTGTCTCCATACTCTTCTCCTCTACAAAAGCTTGACTCTTTCTTTTCAGTTCCATTTTTTCCCCTCCTTTCTTCACTTGCTCACTCAATCCTATACAATAGTTTGGTTTTTCCATCAACCATCCCGGAAAAACATTTATATTAACATTCTTTACCAACTTCAGATTTTCCATTCCCAATTCCTTTATCCATTTTTGCATCCAATACCCTAACTCTGCAAAACCTCTTCACTCACTCTGCCTCTTTCAAAGATGGCCACCTTACAGATCCGGGTCACAGGTCAATGATACAGAGTTCTCTTTCTCTTCCTAGATAAGTCTGTATCCTTTCCCACATCTTTATCTGAAACAGTGCCTTGCAAAAGTATTCAGATCCCTGACCAATTCTCTCATATTACTGAATTACAAACTCAACCTCTCTAAATCTGACCTCCTTTTCTTTCCCTCCTCCTCCCCCTACTCTGATCTCTCTATCTCTGTTCCTCTGGAATCTACCACACTCTCTCCCTCTTCCTCAGCTAAGAACCTTGGAGTCACCCTGGACCCCTGCCTCTCTTATTCCCAGCACATCTCCACACTGGCACGCACTTGCCGATTCTTCCTGAGCAACATCCGAAGAATCCGACCCTTCCTCACCAACTATGCTACCCAGCTCCTGGTCCAGGCCCTGGTACTCTCCCGCCTAGACTACTGCAACTCCCTCCTGGCTGGCCTCCCTGCGTCCGCCACCCGTCCGCTCCAGCTCATCCAGAACTCTGCTGCCCGCCTGGTGTTCTCTCTGCCTCGCTTCGCCCACGCTACTCCACTACTCCGCTCGCTCCACTGGCTCCAGATCACCGCTCGCATCCAGTTCAAGACTCTTGTACTAGCCTACAGATGCCTTGACCAGACTGCACCCAGCTACCTCCAGACCCTCATCTCTCCCTACACCCCCACTCGACCTCTCCGCTCCGCCTGCACTAGAAGACTGGCTCTACCTCCGCTACGCTCCCCTGCCTCCAAAGCCCGCTCCTTCTCCACCCTTGCTCCGCAGTGGTGGAATGACCTTCCTACAGATGTAAGGACTGCCCAGTCCCTGACCACATTCCGGCGCCTCCTTAAGACTCACCTCTTCAAACAGCACCTGTAGAACTCCTCTGTTTGTATCCTGGGACACTATCACCCTTCATTTAAATGTGCTTTATTTTGCTCTTATCTGCCCCCTATTTTACTGCATTTAATCCTGTACTTCAGAATACTGTAATCTGCCAAGTGTTTAACCTGTAGTATTTTGTATTTAATCATATCCTGATTTAACTATCACTATTTAATCATATCCTGATGTAACTATCACTATTATCTGCTGTATTATTGAATTGTGGTTTGTCACACTTGAACAAAAGTTATTGTATTTCTTGCTCTTATTGTATTACTTGTATTGTAACACTTGAAATGTATTTGCTTACGATTGTAAGTCGCCCTGGATAAGGGCGTCTGCTAAGAAATAAATAATAATAATAATAATATTACTGAATTACAAATGGTACATTGAAATTTCATTCTGTTTGATATTTTATTTTAAAACACTGAAACTCAAATCAATTATTGTAAGGTGACATTGGTTTTATGTTGGGAAATATTTTTAAGAAAAATAAAAAACTGAAATATCTTGCTTGCATAAGTATTCAACCCCTGTGCTGTGGAAGCTCCCAGTTTACACCGATGAAAGAAATTGCCCTAACGAGGACACAATTACCTTACCATTGGCCTCCACCTGTGAACCATTAAAGTTGCTGTCACATTTTCTGGATAAAAACCCTACTGTTGAAGGATCATTGGTCAGGCTGTGAATCTGAAGGAAAATGAAGACCAAAGAGCATTCTACTGAAGTTAGAGATAAAGTAATACAAATGCATAGATTAGGGAAAGGGTACAAAATAATATCCAAGTGTTTGGATATCCCAGTGAGCACAGTTGGATCAATAATCAGGAAGTGGAAGCTGCATCACACCACCCAGGCACTGCCAAGAAAAGGCAGTCCCTCAAAACTCAGCGCTCAAACAAGAAGGAGACTTGTGAGAGAAGCCACAGAGAGGCCAACAATCACTTTGAAGGAGCTACAGAGTTCAGTGGCTGGGAGTGGAGTAATGGTGCACCAGTCAACCATATCACAAGCTCTGCATAACACTGGCCTGTATGGGAGGGTGGCAAGAAAGAAGCCGTTACTCAAAAAGTACCATCTGAAAGCACGTCTGGAGTTTGCCAGAAAGCATGAAAGTGACCCAGCTGCGATGTGGGAAAAGGTTTTGTGGTCAGATGAGACCAAGATAGAGCTTTTTGGCCAAAACTCAAAGCGCAAGCACTGCCCATGCCTCAAGACACACCATCCCTACAGTCAAGTATGGTGGTGGCAGCATCATGCTGTGGGGATGCTTCTCATCAGCAGGGACTGGGCATCTTGTTAAAATTGAAGGAAGAATGGATGGAGCAAAATACAGGGAAATACTGCAAGAGAACCTGCTTCAGTCTGCTAAAAAACTGAAGCTTGGGAGGAAATTCACCTTTCAGCAGGACAATGATCCCAAGCACAAGGCCAAAGCAACATTGGAGTGGCTCAAGAACAAAAAGGTGAATGTCCTACAGTGCCCAGTCAAAGTCCTGATCTCAATCCCATTGAGAATCTGTGGCACTATTTGAAAATTGCAGTCCACAAGCGTCGTCCAACCAACCTGAACAACCTGGAGCAAATCTGCCAAGAAGAATGGGCCAAAATCACTCTGACACTGTGTGCAAAGCTGGAACATACTTACCCCAAAAGACTTAAATCTGTTATTGCAGCAAAAGGTGGCTCTACCAAATATTAATGTGTGGGGGTTGAATACTTATGCAAGCAAGATATTTCAGTTTTTTTTATTTTTCTTAAAAATATTTCCCAACATAAAACCAATGTCACCTTCAATAATTGATTTGGAGTTTCAGTGTTTTAAAATAAAATATCAAACAAAACGTAATTTCAATGTACCATTTGTAATTCAGTAATATGAGAGAATTGGTCAGGGGTCTGAATACTTTTGCAAGGCACTGTATATATATATATATATATATATATATATATATATATTGACAAGGTGGGGTAAGCTTTTGTCACTTTCGGGATCTTTGCCACTGTCTTCTGGTGTAAATAAACACAGCTCATGATAGCTGATATTTATTTTCACAGCGTCCTTTTTACAGGGGACCACTGCAGTAACACAAAAACAAAACAAACAAACAAAGTCCTAACTCCACTTTGGAGAGCTAACTAAACTTTTGTTCTTTTTAACTAAATATCGGATGGCTAAGCCATTCCGTTACAAAACAGTGTAACAAAAAAAAAAAAAATCCAACAGAGTTTCGATATACCTTTTCTTGGGGTTTCCTCGGGTCTATTCAGGACATAACCTACTGCTACTACAGACTACTGCCACACATTTTTAAAAATAATTTTTAGGAGCACATTACACTTAGATGATTAGCGCCCTCTGTCTGTAGTCATTAGTCTTTTTTTCCCATATCGTTTTAACTCATAATCTATAGAGTCCTGCTTTTCCTGTTTGCCTAATATATTCAATTATTATCTTTTCTCTTTCTCGTCTCCCTTCCTCTTTCTTTTTCCTAACAAGCTATTAATCCTTAAGTCATATATCCCCATGTTCATCAACTTCTTCTTCAAGTTCTTGTTCTTCAAATTTCTCACACTCTATTACATAATGCACCAGTGTTTCACACTTCTCACATAAACCATTGATATGTTTATCTAATCTAAATAAATGACCATTCAGAGTAGTATGTCCGATCCTTAACTTATCCAAAGATCTTTCCTCTTTCCTGCCCAATTCCTTATTTAAACAGCTATTATTAACCTCTTTCTGACTATTATAATAAGACCTTCCTTTTCCACTTGTATCCCATCTCTCCTGCCATTCTTTTACTATTGTTTTTTTTTAACAGATCCCAGAGGAATCACCACATCAATCTTCTCCCTTTTTAACCCATTTTTTGCTGCTAGATCTACCATTTCATTATACAGCATACCAGAATGCCCAGGAATCCATATTAACCTACCTTCAATCCACTTTATTGTACAATCCTTGTATCTTTGAATTACAGCCACCCCTCATTATATATTGCGGTCCTGGAGTTGGCGCCCCATTTCTACAGTCTAACTGCACATACCTTAGTATGCAATTTCACGTTGTTTGTTTACGGCTTTATATTTTTGGGTAAAACATAATTTTGTATTTGTGCATCTTTGAATTTGTATATTCTATGTTAATTTACTTGAGTTTTTTAAACAATATTTTGATGCAGGAGAAGATAATTCAATTTAAGTATCAATGAACATTAAGCCAAAGGGATGGGATTACACTAAAAACCTGGAAACAGTGTTCCTTAAGTTTCTTTCCAAAAGGAGTGCTTGATAATGATAAATTGATAGATGTTGCAGATGTGATACTTTATATAGCATGGTTATGCTGTGTATTTATTTTTATTTTTTATATAATACTTTTTTGTTTGTTCCTGAGACACTGTGTGTCTCAGTGAAAATGCGTATCATGCAACGATGAACAGACTAATGTTAGCTGCCCAGTATACCAACCCAAAACAAATACACAACAGGAAATGTTTGCAAAGAACAGGTGTTCACTTTGGACCATAAATGTTTGCAAGGAACAGGTGTTCACTTTAGACCATTTATCAACACTAAAATGGCTAAACAAGACCATGAAGTGGACAGGAAAAGTCTGGTTGTTTTCATAGTGCTGGGAAGCAGAAATATGTTTTGGAGATTACTTTTGTTTAATAGAAGCCTGTAAATAATGCACAGGTTGTTCTATTTATAATAAAACAAGAATGCTGTATTTTACAAAATAAACACATAAACTAAAGCATATCTTGTTATTCCATTTCTAAACATAGCGTATTAGTTTGCACCAGAAAAGTCAATTGTGAATTTTCAATTCTAGAACTGTAAGTTAATATTTCTGTATGTTTAAGTTTAAAGAAAGTTTGTCTAAAGAAAAACACAGTTACTTTAAAGAGAATGAGAGTTACAGTTTACTAGATATGGAAGATAGCTAAGTTAGTACTGTATATAGTTATTGAATTAAACATAGTTGTTTATAGTTGTATTTTATTTTACCAAGATTCTGCCAGTTTGGTTGTTATAGGGTAATGTAACATTTAAAATTAGAAACATGTATAATGGCTATATTGTTCATAGATTACATCGATGGGTTGTAATCTATAAACACACACACCACACACGCACATTATGCAGATACAGACAGATGGAGCATGCAAATACATATATTTTGAAATAAGCACAGCAGGAATGACAACATGATGCAGTTTTTTATTTTTTCCAATAGAATGGTAAAAACATTCCTGCTAAGCTTTAAAGTTTAATTTAAGCATGTTTGCTAAAATGGAGGTAGGTGGTTCAAAATAAAGTTGAACAGAACTGATTTATTAAACTATACACTATAACTGTCTGTTTTGACTGGGAAATTAAACAATAAAAATCAATAAAGATTATTTTTTTGGTCTTAATGAGTGTCCTTTCAACATTTCTACTTTTTTTTTTTATCAACTTATATGAAGCATAATCAGGATCCTTGGAGGAGATACATTATAAAATGCTGGCTATTTTTAACAAGAAAAATATAAATGTAATATTTGAAGTATTATATATCTTTAATGCCAAACAGTGATTATAAAAGTCCAGTATGATAGAATGACACTGTTAAAATCAGAAGTTACACAGGGTAAAATACAATGAATGGTAACTAATGATTATTAAATCTGTATTATAACACAATTCTAGTGCTACTTTGTATACAATAGTGTAGTTGCATGTGCCATATTTGGTGTTAGCCAGTAGAAAAAAAAAAAAAAAAAACATGCAAAAAGTTAGATTGAATAACCATTTTCTGCAGCCTGACTGCCTGTAGCCTAGACTCGGTGGACATTAGAGATCACAATGTTGCATTTCCAAAGAATGGTTAAACATTTGTCCTATTATGGCAAATTCTCAAAATAATTCACCATTTCCCTCCTGGTCTCAAAGTCAGCATTGTAAATGAGAACCTGTGCTCTATCTAGAAAAATATTTTGAAAAAGGGCAGTATTACATACATCATGTGCAAGCATGATTCAAGACTTGTTTATGCTAAGGAAAATAAAGGCACTTTAAATACAATTATTATAATCTTCAGAAATTGTGGTGAAACTTGCAAAGGGTATTCTTTAACACAAATTATACCCCATATACTATCAAGAACTTGTCTGTATTTTTTAAGTGTTTTGCTAATGATACCACTAGTTGGAGAAATATATATTTATAGTGCAAAGTGCTTCATAATATTGCAATTTATTGAATAGTCCAGTTCAATTTTACTCTGCCTAGATGCTTTCAGATGTGTGTCTCCCACTGTAACCTATTGACAGCCCCTTGCAGTGTAAGTATAATGAGCACATTTCAACATGACTTGAACTGCTGCACTTACTGAGTATAATCGCTCAGCCACAAGCAATCGGGTGTAGTTGGTCTTGTCATTCTTGCACAAGACATTGCGCTCCGTTTGGGAAATGTCCAGATGATTTGTACGTGACACTCTGTGCTAGTTTCTTATTTTTCCTTTTCTAATTACAGTTCACCTCTTGGTGAATCATATATATATATATATATATATATATATATATATATATATATATATATATATATATATATATATATATAGAAGGGTTAGCTAGGGCATGACGTCATTTTGATGTGAGTTTAGAGACGCCATCTTATCTAGGGTATTGGTATAGTGTTTCAAACAGCCACTTCACAGCTACAGGTATGTACAGTGGTCTCGTTTTTTCTGTTTATTTTTTTGCTTATTATTTGTCTTCTAACGGTTAGCAGCGTGTGATGCCTCACAAAATAGAAACCACATTTACGTCGTTTTATATTTAACTGAAAGTATCGAGCTGTGAAATAATGCCTTTTGAGGCGACAATTAATTTTACGCACCGTCTATGAAAAACTAGTTTCTTTGAGGGGTTTTCTAAGCAGTCAGTCTTAAATATTAATTATACACGTATGTTCTCTTTGCATTTTACAGCATAGCGTTTATATTATCCGACATTCCTGTCTATTAGTGTGTTGCTATAAATTGTTCAGAACTCCGCAGTGAAGACACATTGAGGAGGGGGATCACCTTTCACGGGTAACAATGAAATAGACGTTTTTACTTTATTGAGTTACAGTATTTATAAATAATAGTGCTTGCTTACTGGTATCTGTATACATGTTTTAAAGAATGGAGATCGGCTGAAGCAGTAATTCAGCATGTATAGTACACAAACTTTTTTCTTTTTTTTTGTACATGTTTCAATAGGCAATTGAAACGTGCAAAGCTGTGTCCCATGAAGAGTTATGTTCATAATTTATAGCAAGTGAATATGGGGTGCCAAGTGTACCAGGTGGTTTTTTCCTGATTTAATTCAAATCTAGTGTTTTTACTAGATTTAAACAACAACAAACAAACAAAAACGTTTTTTCCCCCGATTTCATTTTATACATACATTTTTTTAACAAAAACATTAAAAGTTTTGAAATGTGTACTTTCAGATATAATTTATAAATATTGAAAACACCTAAGTCACAAATTCAACATTTAAAATCAATTTGACAATTAAATCTGGGTTTTGTCAAAATAAATATTTATTTTGCAAGCTTTAATTGCTGACCTCAAAGATTTATTTCAGATGCATCTGTCAGCTAAATGTTGACTGGCCAAGTGTAAAAATCAGATTTAAGTTTAATGTATTATTTCACACATTTATTTAACATGTCAGCCAAATGTTGACTCACTGAGTGTAAAAGAAAAACCACAAAGTGATTTCTATAATTGTTTTATTGAAATTGGGATGAAGCCCTGCTGCTGTAAATAATGTAGCGTACACAGGGGAAGGCAGCAGTAGGGCTGGTAGGTGACGTAATCACACACGAAGACATAAGCCCGATATATGCTCCTTGCAAAGGAGCTGGCTCTTTTGTACAGTGGTATCGGCGCTATGCTTTAGTGCAAGAGGTCCCGGGTTCGAGCCCGCCCTCCGTCTGTGTGTGGATTGCCTCGCCCTGTGTGATGCGCCTGCCTACATTAACCAAGATCGCTACATTGGTGTGAAAAGTGGACGCAGGTACCCCGGCATGCACTCGTCGGACTAGCCTGGTGAGCAAGTCCGGGGCGGACTTGAGGCTGTCAGGGGAGAGTGTAGCGTGCACGGGGGAAGGCAGCAGCAGGGCTGGTAGGTGACGTAATCACACACAAAGACATTATTATTATTTATTATTATTTATTTCTTAGCAGATGCCCTTATCCAGGGCGACTTACAGTTGTAAACAAAAATAAATTTCAAGAATCACAGTACAAGTATATGACAAAATACAATTCAATAACAGAGCAGATAACAGTGTCAGTGATAGTTACATCAGGATATAATTAAATACAAAATACTACAGATTAGATGACACTTGACAGATTACAGTACTCTAAAGTACATGATTAAATGCAGTAAAATAGGGAGCAGTTAAGAGCAAGTAAAGTGCATTTAAGGAATAGTGATGTGTCCAGAGGGAAAAGAGGAGTTTCTACAGGTGCTTTCTGAAGAGGTGAGTCTTGAGGAGGCGCCGGAAGATGGTCAGACATAAGCCTGATATACGCTTTTTGCAAAGGAGCCGGCTTTTTTGTACAGCGGTATCGGTGCTATGCTTTAGTGTGAGAGGTCCCGGGTTCGAGCCCGCCCTCCGCCTGTGTGTGGATTGCGTCGCTCTGTATGACGCGCCTGCCTGCGTTAACTGAGATCGCTACAATAGTATAAAATGTAATGTAATGTTTTTGTAAATAATATTTTTATATTAATTCAATAATGTATGTGAATGGTGTTTGTTTTGACTGCGTTTGGCAGAGATGGGGTTAAAACCCGTCCCTGCCAAACACGTGTGTAATGTGATCAGAGTTAATTGTTTGATTGTTGATTAGCGCTGGCCACATACTATAAAACAGTGGTGTGCAGACTTTTTAAATGCTGCCCCCCCTTTTTTTAAGAGTACATTTTTTTGCGACCCCATTCAGAGGCTGTACCTTTGGGCGATTGATATTTTGCAGCATTCATTGATCCTTCTACATTACAAAGGTCGCCAGTGCCTGTGGAAGAAAAGCAAGCCCATATCATCACCTCCAACCTCCACCATGTTTAACACTGGGCATGATGAACTTTTGATGAACTCTTCCTCTAAACATATTGTTGCTTTCTTGGTGAAAAAAAGTTATATTTTGGATTTGTCTTATCACTTTATATTTTGCAATTTTCTAATAAAATCAGTTCTGAAATACTGTACATATTTTCAATTTTCCATTTACAGTACTTAATATTTTTGTCAAAAGAAATTCAGTGTAACTTCATAATGTGAGTGAATTTGTTGTTACAATGTGTAGTATTGTGTGTATATAGTATATTGTATTTTAATGTTTGAAAAACACTGTATGTCGCCTTGGATAAAGGTGTCTGCCAAGTAATTAAATAATATGTTCCATTTCCTTCTCTATACCCTTACATAAAATCTCTATTTGTAACAGATGGGAAAATGTAAAGGTTATGTTACTTATTATCAAGCTGCGCAGACTAGGTCCCCCAAGATGAAGTGGTAGGTCAAACACAGCCTAAGATGAGGATGAGGAAGAGAATTTTAAAGATGATCAATGGGACGACTAGTGTGTTTCCTCCCTTTAGCATCAAGACACTAAATTGTTCTCATCTTTCCAAATCTTATTAACATTATAATGTAAATCTTCTATCAGTTTGCTGTTTATTTGTGTTGCCTTTTGCTTTTTTTAATTAATCTGTGCAATTTTACATCAGGACAAATACACTCAACTTGTAGATTTTAATGTTATGTTCGTTCATCAGATAAAAATAAGACGGATTAAAGATGTCAACGAAAAGAATCCTTAATGTAATTGTTAGTTTATGCAAGATAAAACTATTTTCATATCATACTTTCTGTACCTTAAATGTTCTTATTAAAATCCTAGTATAGCACTTTTTATTTATTTTTAAGATACTGCTTTTAGAGTATTTAGCCCCATCATTTCCAGTGTAAAGTTACACAAATGTTGAGGTTGTTATATCCCAGTTGGGACACTGCTGCTGTACCCTTGAGCAAGATACTTTACCCAGATTGCTCCAGTAAAACCCAACTGTATAAATGGGTACCAGAATTTTATGTAAAAATAATTGTACCCCTGTAAGTCACTTTGGATAAAAGCATCAGCCTAATAAATAAATGTGCATTATTATTATTATAAGGTAATATAACATCTTACTTTTTTGGAAAAACGCTATATTAGTAGTTAACGTGTGCCTCTCTCTCTCTCTCTCTCTCTCTCTCTAGCTATGGTAGTTATACTTAATTACAAATTAGTGTTGGTATTTATGCCTATTAAAAACTCATAAAGGTAGCGTTGAAATAATCGGTTGTATTTATGTATCTATGTACAGTAGGTGTTTTTTTATTTATTTTATTTATTAATATGACAGTATCAAAAAGTCTGTCTCCTAAGTTGTTCATTAGCTCAGACCTTCTGTATTACCAACACATTTCATTCTGGGTTTTTATTTAACAATCAAAAAACACACCCATTTTGTAAATCAAAATGTGTAAGTCAAAGTTTAAACAACAACTAACCACATCTTCTCAGTGTCCGACCCTATCTTGTCAGAGGGAAGGAAGTTCCTTGCCTAGGCAATATGGCCGCCTGGTTTGCTTACTGCTGCTTGGAGTTTCCATTGGCGTGTCCGATCTAATCTAATTCGTCTATATCTATGGCTGATGTTAAAAGCGATTGCTTTTGTCTGAAATAATTATCTTAGGAAAATACTTCCAGAAAGACTGTATCTATCACTCTTAAGGACATTAAAACAAATACAAGCCAATGGGTATCTAAGGGCGATTTTGGATATAGTCAAAACATTGTATTCGATGTTATGTTTAAATGCATTTCGGCGTATGTTTGGTTATGTCTGCATTTCGTGCTTATTTTCAGCAGATGGGTGAGGAGGAGCGTAAGTTCATGTTGTTGACTCTACAGATTTAGACTGTTAATATTATAAAAGTTGATTTTAGAGATTCACGAGTTATGGTTTAAAGTATCGGTGTGTCCAAACTGTTTAAAACGTTAATAATAATAATAATAATAATAATAATAATAATAATAAACGTTATAAATGCATACTTAAATAATATGAAGCCCACAGACTGCGTTTTTATCCCAGTTCGTTGTTACAGAGAATTGATTTTCACAAATTATTAGAGTAAAGTGACTGTAAGAAAACGGGAGAGGGGCGTATATATTGAAGACGAACATTGACACCTGTTGGATGTCGTTTTTTTTTAGGAGCCAGATGAGATGTCTGTGACCTTTCTGCGCTATGTGACTAGGTAGGTATGCTATGCCTAGAAGCAGTGCACTGTAAAATCAAGTGTAGAAGGAAGGGTTCACAAACGTTGTTGGTTCAGGACCCCCATGACGTTTAGTCCTGCTGACTGGAGACGCCCAGTTTTGATTTCATCCTTTAGAATTGTTGTTTGTTTGTACCAGTGTAGGTAAATAGAGGTACAGAAAGTGGTACATCGTCAGAATGTGGTAATTGTACCAAAACTTGACCATGTAACGCTAGAAAATGGTACAATGCCAGTGCTGTGATTGACTACTGCACAAATCACTACGAACAAGACAAACTGCAGTTCACCTAATTTGTTGCTCATAAGTTAAAGTCATACATTTGCTGAATTGTGAAAAAAATATATTAAAAATAACTTTAAGGGCCAAAGTTCATCGTACCCCTTTCAGATGGGTATTTCCTTGTTTTCTGAGCTAAGATCATTTGCGCACGCCCAGGCTAGTACACAGTGTACCACTTTTTAACACATACCACAAAATAGCACAACACCAGTAAGTACTACTGCTTATGTTCAGTGTCATTTCTCGGACATTTGAGAAACCATGTCATAATGACTGTACTCAGTTGTACACTGCTTGACTGCAAATGCAACATAAACCTGCCTTTAAGGTAAGCAGGAGCACTATGATTTATTTATGTAGGGGAAATTATATATCGAAAATCCATGCCCGAAATCCTGCATTTATTTATTTAAATATAAAAATATAATTATAAAGTGCATTAATATAATTGACTATGTTCTCCCTACAATCATTCCCCTTTGTTGTATAATTCTACATTGTGTTAGTGCAGGCACAAGTTGATGTCAGTTATTCTAAATAATCCCAAACTCCAAACAGGGCAGCAGCATTTGTGTAAATTAATGTATCCCCCAGTCTTGGGACCTACTGAAGCTCATTAGCACCACAAAGAAAAAAAATATGTATTGCGCTATTACGGGATAATATTGACTTATTTCGAAATAATGATTGCATTATTTTGAAATAAATAGATAACTATGTACCAGCAATTCACACCACTGATGTCACTTTCCATTATGTCTCTTCATTTTGCTTTTAAATTAATTTTATGGCTGTATTTAATGATAAACTTGTACAAAGTATTTATTAGGTAAGACATTCCATCTCCACTATGACAGCTGTATCGCTGATGAAAACTATCTCACAATAATGTGAAATAACACAATGATTATTGTGAAATAAAGTAACATTATTGTGAAATAACACAATCATAATTTTTTTCTTTGTGACACGAATGAGGTTCTGTAGGGAACATTGCTTTGTCATTTAAGAGAAAACCAGCCGTGTGCTACGGTCCCCCTGAAACCATCCCCCTATACATTTCTAAACGCTTACTGAAATATCATAAAGCTAAGATTGGACGTTACAAACGGTTTGGTTCACTTTAACAAACTATAGCAGATCATAAATTTGACTAACCCCACAACTACCAGGAACAAAATATACATTTAAAATAACCTTTTTTTTTTTTTAACAGTATGGGCAATATATTGTATTACACAAATGTTGCTGTTAACATTTTCTTAATATTTTTTGCATTATAGTCTAGTCACTTAAAAACCAAAAAGCTTGCAAATTAAAACAGAAATTGTCAAATGTGTCTGTGGCCCAGTTGCCTGCATCAAGGTTAGCACATCATTCTTTACAATCAGCTTGACAGTTTTGGCACAGAAAACACAAAAGTATAATCTATAGTGGGAGAATGACTAGAAGAAAAATATATTGCTAGCACAATGTAAAGTACAAATTGTACGTTTGTGTTGCTGCACATTATTATGATTTTGTATTTAATTTTGTTCTTGCAAGTACAATATGTGGTTGTGCTATTAATCATTTCACATTTGAGCCAATTTTGAACCCATGCCTTCAGAAGTGAACAGTGTGCATGACAGTCTGAAGACGAGCTTGCTGCTGCTGTCTTCGGTGTTTGTAATCTGTGTTTTTTTATTTTTATAATGTTTCAGGATTCGACTGGAAAATCATTTTGCCCCACAAATCTGCCAGGCGAGACTGCTGTCTGGGGCAGATGCAGTCAGTGCACTGAGGCCCTTTTACTTTGCAGTACACCCAGACTTCTTTGGCCAGTTTCCCAGGGAAAGGGTAAACATTTATTTTAAACCAAGCAGAACAGCAGTGTTGTTGTAGCATCCAAACCTGGTGGAATAAATTATTACAAAAAAGGGACATCAGTATTGCTGAGTGAAGGCTATTGCTTTTCACATTGTA
Source organism: Acipenser ruthenus (assembly GCF_902713425.1). Lineage (NCBI taxonomy): Eukaryota > Metazoa > Chordata > Actinopteri > Acipenseriformes > Acipenseridae > Acipenser > Acipenser ruthenus. The sequence goes on from NC_081192.1 coordinate 70,096,676, forward strand.
TATTTAAATTGCTCAGTATGCTTTATTTATTTTAATTTAATTGGATAAAGTTGTGCTTAAATGCAGTTAAATTCTTAAAGCGCAGATGTACTCTGTACAGTACCTATAAATAGTTAACAAACTGCCTTAAACCCACCATACAGTTTAGAGCTAGTCACATTCATCCCAAAAAATGACCAACAAGACAAAAAGAAACAACTGCAGCCTATGCAGAATCTGGCACCAGAGTAAAACACAAGCTATTTGTCCAATTCATTTTCAGTACAGAGCAAGGGTGTCCAATCCCTGTCCTGGAGGGCCATTCCAGAACAGGTTTAATACTAATTAAATATCTAATATAGTACCTAGACAGAGGTTTAATCAATTTATAACATGGTAGGAAGGGCCAACTTTGCACACTGCTGCTATGGAGGAATGCAGTGAATGTCAATCAATAGATTGCTATTGTTGTACTACATGCAAGCAGATCCTCTGGCCTATGAAATGTAAGACATTAACTCCTCTGTGGTGCTGGGTGCTCGGCATTACTTGTCTGTTCAACCCCAATCAAACCCCTTATTAACTTATAGCGTTACACGTCCCCACGTGTTGCTACAACTGTTTAAATAATATACCTGTAATTGTTCTTTTCATTGCTAACATCCTGACAACTTTTTACATATAACTTTAAAGTCTGTTTCAAAGTTCTTTTCAAAATGTCCGCTCTAGTGCACTGATAGTGTAAGGATTATTACCCACATTGTCAAACAGTTAACACAGCAGTAACGATCCATAATGTGGTGTGCAACAGAGCACTTGCTGTTATGTTTTTTTTTTTCTTCCTGCAGTAATTTAGAGGACAGATCTCAACAGTTGTCAGGATGTTAACAATGAAAATAAAGATTACAGGTACTTTATTTCAAGAGTTGTAGCAACACGTGGGGATGTGTAACGCTTTTTTTTTCGGAACCCCTCTACTTACTCTTTAATACATAATTGTCTCCTCTTCAGAAATGTGCAAGACTGTGTACGTGTGCAGTGATGTTAGCCAGTGCCCAGATGTTAGCCAGTGCAAAACAGCCAGGTTTGAAATAGAGTATGTTCTGCAGTTTATCCCAGGTTTCTGCAATGGCGACTGCCAAGACTGGTATGCCAAGACAAAGCTTGTAATCTGTTTTGATTGCTGTGATTGCACCATCCAGCTTATATAATTTGTATGAGCAGCTTGTCAGAGGCAATTCTTCAGGGAATAGTGTTAAAAGGGTTCCTTATCAAGTACGAAATGTAGCCATTACCTCATGGGTATTAATCCTTTGATATTGTCTAACCTGAATAGATATTCCAAAGCTGCACACAGTGCCAGTGATGCAGTCACGCCCGCCCCTGAGGGCATAAAAAGACGCTGACACTAACATCGTCATCATTTTCCTTTCACAGCCTGAGAGAGAGTGTTGAATAAAATACTTTTATCTGCATTTTCGCTTGTGTATTACACTATTAATGCAATTAAATTACATGTTATAGTAATTACTTCATGTATTGTGCACTCAGCCGTGGTTTTGTGTTAAGTCCCTCAGCGGCTTTGTGCTCCGCTGCCCCTTCCCTGGGATCAAACACCTTAAGTCAGCTACTTGTGTTCTTTCTTAAGCTGCTAGGTTCAGTTGAAACGTAAAAATAAAAAAATGTGTTTTTTTGTTATAAAAACTATATTAAAATAACAGTAAGTGTTTGATTACTGTATTGTGTGAGAACAAATGTTTTTTCTCTGTGTATTTTCTGTTTTTTCCACAGAAACACTGACGCAGCTGCTGGGCTTAGCTGTCCTGCGTTAGATCGAGAGGCGCTGGGTCAGGCTGCTTGCAGTTTTTTCTCAGTGTCTCATTGCCACGTTAAGATCTGCTTGCAGAATTAGTGTGAAGACTGTTAGCTAACAGTAGGCTTTCCTTAGTTTTCGAACTATTGATCAGCCATGAGTGTTATAGGTGGGCATCCCTGTATCGCTCCTGTGGTGACTGTAGGTCCCAGACCTGCTCCCGTTCCCGTCGGTACTTTTGTACATCGAACAAGGTTACCTTTGCTGATTCACTTGCAGTCGCTGGGCTCAGCAGTGCTTCGGGTCTGACTGCCTGCAGTCCTTCCTGTACTGTCTTGTTGCCACTCTGGTTTCTGCTTGCAGCACCACTGCAAAGGCTGTCAGTGACAGCACGCTTCCTCCAGTCTTAGGGCTGTGTTGCGTTAAGCCAGAAGTTATACAGGTGGACATGCCTGTATTTTGCTTCTTCGGTAACTAGGTCACTGATCTACCACCGTTTTTAGTGAATGAGGTTACTGTAACGGTAGTGTACTATGCTCTGCAAACGTGTGAACCATGCTCCGTGCACGGTACCGTACCATTTGCACTGTACCGTTGTACTGTGCACAATACTGTGCTCTGCATCGTACCATCCACGTACCGTACCATTTGCACCATGCCGTACCGTTTGCATCATACCGTGTGTACTGCACCATTGCACCGTACGGCCGTGCACCGTACTGTATGTTTGCACTGTACCGTGTGTGTACAGTACTGTACTAGTGCTTAGGCACTGTGCAGATACTTAAGAGCAGCGAACCCGGCTTGAGTCTCGACTCACTGTTTTAATTTTAATTTTTTAATTTTTTCTTTTTACAGTACTTGCCTGTAACATACCGTACAGCGGTGTTGCTGCTTGTGTTGTCTGAGACAGCAGGGTTTTTGATACAAGTACTGTATACTGCACCAGCCCTGTTACAGTAAGTACTGTATATAGGAGCTGCAGCTCCTGCCCTGTTACACAGCGGCGTTGCTTGAGCAGACGTGTCCAGCCTCGGCTGGGGCGTTGTCTAGAATGGCAGAGGGGGCGTAGGGGATGTTTAACCCCCATTGTGCACAAATGTACCTACCCTGTGCTACAGGCACCGAACCGGTATCAAACAGCATTGCTTATCATACAAGTCTTTAACAAGCTGAGGCAGCAAATGTACATTCTTACTGTACATTGCTTGCTATTTGCATAATGCCTGGGTTTATCCCTGTTACACATGCAAAGCCAGCCTGCCTGTCTAGTACCAGTACCAGTTACTGTCTTAACAAGCTGAGACAGCAACCTTACATTTGTATCAAACCTCTTTCTGCAAGTTTTGTGCGCATTTCTCCGAGGCGCTCATGCGTCTATAGGAGCTGGCAATCCCGTCTGAGGACGTGGAGTCAGATAGCGCATCCCCTGCGGTTAAGCTCTCCCTGTAACGGCAGAGCTTATGCCGTTGATCAAAAGGGCCACTGCGGTCTTGCAGGTGCCCTGGTCTACAGAGGGTCCACCCTGTTGCATTACTGTACAGCGGCGTTACTGCTTGAGCAGACGCCCCCTTGTGAGCAGCAACAGTACTGTTCACTACAGGCACCAAACCAGGACCAAAACCGACCCCGTACCATTCCGGTACAGTCCCGGTTCCGACCTGCTACCGACCAGGATTTTACAATCCCCAATCTGGTACCAAGCAGGCCTTGTTGACAGTCCAGTGTTGACAGTGCTGTTTTTAGCAAGCTGAGGCAGCAACTGTACATTCTTACAGTACATTGCTTGCTATTTGCATAATGACTGGGTTTTATCCCTGTCACACATGTAAGGCCAGCCTGCCTGTGGACAAGCAGATGCTCTTCCTGTCTGAGGCAGCAGCACGCAAAGCAGGCACTGGTAAACCACATTTCTGCGTTTTTTTGTGTTCGTTCTTCAAACGTATGTTGGAGAAACATTTCTCCTGCAGCTCTACAGAGCGCTGTATGTCCCTCACCTGCACAGCGCTCTTCCCCATCACCCTCTCATAGAGAGGTGGCTGTGTACTCACCCCATGGCTCTGTGCCAAGGGAGAGCCACACACCCAGGAATAGAGAAGCTCTGGGCATGCGTGCCTGATGGAGACAAAGTTTGCTCCCTTCCGTTTGGTTCCAGCCCGCTACCGACCGGTGTTTCCATCCCATTTTGGTACAAGCAGGCCTTGTTGACAGTCCTGTTACTGTTGTTAGCAGCTGAGGCAGCAACCTTACATTCTTACTGTACATTGCTTGCTATTGCATATGCCTGGGTTTTTATCCCTGTGCCAGCAGCTTCAGGGACCAGCACAGCCAGCTGCATCTGTGGCCAAACCACTTCCTGGCGCAGAGGCTGGAGTATTGACATCAGTGCACCACAGATATCTGGGTGTTTACTACTGTTCAGACCGGCTACTCACTGCAGTTCATGTACAGTCCCCCTCCCTTTCGGGCGTGACTGCAGCATCAGTCACAGACCCACAGGACACCACTGTGGTGTCTTGGGAGGTAGCAGCTGTGCTGCAAAAACGGGCTATTCATATGGTACACCCCCCCCCCCCCCCCCCCCCCCCCCAATTGGAGGACAGGCTCTACTCTATGCCCAAGCGGGATGGTGGCCTCAGGCAGGTGTTTCAAAAGAGACGATGCAACAGCTAGTTGTAGTCATTCAGGTCAGGCAAATGGTTTACCAAAGTGGACCTCAAAGATGCCTATTTTCATATCACCATAAAAACTAGCACACTTAAGTTCAAGTTTTGCCATTTGGCCTCTCTCTAGCTCCCCATGCCTTTTTCGAGGCGCAGGGATGCTGTGCTGGCCCCATTGAGACTCAAAGGTATCATAGTACTCTGACTGGTTCATTTTGCCCAGTTTCCAGCACAGACATACACTCACACGTAACTGTTCATCGGCCACCTTCTATGGTTCGGGCTTACGGTGAATCTGCAAAGAGCCAGTTTACACCTTCTCAGACAGCCTCCTATCTATGAGTGTGCTTGGACTCTGGGTCCATGCTGTGCACTCTTGTCAGACGGCAGAGTGCAGAGAATAGCCACCTGTTCTAGCTATTCAGCTCTACAGAGCGCTCATGGTAATGATGTTCCAGAACTTTTGGGCTTGAGGGCAGCGGCTTCTCAGACCCTACCTTGCATGCGCCCTGTGCAAGCCTGGTTCAATAGCAGGGTTTTCTTTAGCCTGCATTGAACCACAACTCCCCGTTGATGGTGTTCTTCAATGTCTAAGGGCACTCTCTTGGTGCAAACAGCCTGTCCATTTGCACCTCGACGTAACGTTGGGCAGTGTCACCAAAAAAGGAGGCTATCACCACAAACAAGTCCAGCCTAGGCTATGGCACTGTGTAGAATGGCACTCCACATAATGGTTTGGAACTGCAGGCAGTTTTAACTGGCCTTGTAGCATTGTTGCAGAGAGTTCGAGGGAAGCACGTGCTTGTCCATGCAGACAACGCAACAGTGGTGGTTACGTCACCCACCAGGGCGAACTCAGGTTCCCCAGTCTCCATCAAGTAATCCACAAGCTGTTGCTCTGGGTGCATAATCACCTCCTCTCCCTGCGAGCAGTACACCTGGTGGTAAGCTAGGCAGCAGACCCCCTCTCAAGGGCCTCAGATGGTGAGCCTCATTTGGCAACGGTTCGGGAGAGCAGAGATAGACCTCTTGCCTCCCATGAATCGACCCATTGTCCCAGCTGGTTCTCCATAACAGGAGCCGGGGAAACACTGGCAATAGATACCTTGGCACACTAGTGGCTGAGGCAGCTGCTGTATGCCTTCCCACATGGTAACACGCAAAGTGGCCATTGGCTTAGCCTTGTAGCATTCCAGTTGGTCTGCAATATTGCCTTGCGACAGCTTTGGTATTCATACCCATGAGGTAATGTTAACGTTTCATACTTGATAGGGAACGTTAGGTTATTTTCATAACCCTGGTTCCCTGAAATAGAAATGTAACCATTAACCTTCAAGGTTGCTTGCGTTCTTTATTGCAGCAAGTCTTGAAGGAACAATGATGATGATGTCAGTGTCAGCAGTCTTTTTATGCCCTCGGGGGCGGGTGCGACTGCATCACTGGCACTATGTGCAGCTTTGGAATATCTATTCAGGTTAGATGGTATCAAAGAATTATTACCCACAAGGTAATGATTACATTTCTATATGATCTATACTTGGTCTACTGTAGGAGTATTATGCATGTGATGATAACGACGTGTAAGATAACAAGAGTCTCGTCTTTTTCAGGCAGTGAATGAAAACTCCCTCAAGAGGTTAAACGGTTATTTAGAAAGCCTCCAGAAACCAGGCTTCAGATCACTGCAGCCAACACAACTCACATTTTATGTGAGAGATACCGAGCCTGACAAAAGTCTCTCTCCATGTCTAATCCCTTCTGCAGGTACTGTTCTAAACAAGAGTTACATTTTGACTTAGAATAATTTTAGACATTGGTTGAATCCATTGAAACTTTGATTCAGGGGTTTCCTTTTTCATTGCAAATGCAAATCCTATTCTAAAAAGTACTTGTGTCCACTTCAGTCCCCTCTTCCAAGAATAACAGACAGGTAAGAACAAAGTTTTATCTGTAGCAAGTCACAGAAATAAGTCTTTGCCACATAAAAGTGAATATTATACATTTTCAAGCATATATATAATTTGCATTAAATACCGGTAGATAATTTTGGTATTTCACACCACTCATGATTACATGATGTTAAATAAAAGATAAATATATAAAAGATATATATATATATATATATATATATATAAATAAAACTTTCAGGCATTTTACGAAATGGCTGATTTTAGGAGCATCCCTTTACACTATTTGCCTGTTTTACTCAGTGATTTTGCAAAATGCCTAAAGGTTTCAGGCATTTTGCAAATTAACTGCTGCTATAGGCATTCTGTTATATTATTGAACTGATGTCAAGGTCTTTGGTCATTTTGTGAAATGACTGTTTCCCTCGGTCATTACATGAAATGCCTAAAAAAAAAGTTTCATTGCATTTCATGAAATGACTGGCGTGAAGGGCATTCTATTACACTATTTGACTGATTAAAGGTTAATTAAAAGAGTGAGGAGAATCTGTCATTTTTGTGTTAGCATTAATTACATGAATTTTTAAAGTGTCAGCTTTTCAAAATGTTTACTGCATTTCTTGTGGTTTATAAGAAATGATTATAATGAGAGATTATAATCAGGGGTTCACATAATGTTTATCATTAGGTTCACACATGAGTTCCAGCAGAATTGTTTTGGTACATACCAGAATTAGGGGTCATCATCCAAGTCGCTGTCTTGCTCCACCTCCTCCTCGGACAGTTCAAACAATTGGGATATCAAGGATCAGGGATGCAAATTTGGAGCTAGATTCAAGTACCAGGGTACCTCATATAGCGTGAATGACATTAAATTCTGGCGCCAGTAGACAGGTTTAATTTATTGTTATTATTTATTTCATTAGCAACCATAGATGAGATAGTTTCTCATTGGGTCTGGACTACTCAAATGACCCACCCACAATCATCTACATATACCGGAGAGAAGGTTTGTGTCGTGTGAGAAGTTGGGGCTTGTTTAAGGCTGTGTTTAATAATTTAGCACCAGTGGGCTCTCTGGTGCTGAACTTTCAAAGCATTTTAGCACCAATTTTCAAAACGATTTGCACCCCTGTCAAGGATGCTGGGTACAGGATCAAAGGTTTCAGTGGTCATCTTACACATATGAATATGCATCAGGGCAGAAAGGCATGAGGCTGATTTAAATGTTGACGTGTGAAAACCCACGCTCACAAGCAGCACTGCTTAATGGCAGTATCATCCACATTATCTGTTTATTTCAATAGCCTACCACCAAATTCCAGCCCTGGGGATTCAAAAGCAAAAAACAAAACGCTTCTTCAGTTTATTAGTGTTGTTGAACACGTTAGCTTGACAGCACAACAGTATTTATAGAATATAATTGAAGCAAAAACATTTTTTTAAGTAAAATGCTTAAGTAAATGTGTTTTTTAAACTCACATTTAAATGTAACGGCTCTCAAACATCAACGCCTCCTTTCATCTTGGGGAGCTTCCTCAACGCCAGTCCCTGTAACTACATCCCTCTTCTCTGAATGGACAGCTAAATCGAGATCGCTGCTGTCATTGGTTCATTCAAGTGTCCATTAAAAGAAAACGATTGATGTTATTGAATTATGAACTAGAGTGATTCCACCTATCGTTCCATTTTTATTTATTTATTTATTTTTTTAATAAAACCTTGAAGTAGCCAATGATAGTGCTAGCAGGGATGGACTTTTTATTGAAATGGATCCCTCTGGCCTTAAGTGAAATAAGAGGACTGGTATTTAATTATGGTCAGCGATAATAAGATTGTTGACAGATCCCAGAGACCTTGAGACTCAATAGAAAACCTGGAGGATAGGCAGGTATGGGTCACAGCCAGATAATATGCTTGACCTTGTAAGCGTGAGTACCCTCGCTGCCTATAAGAAAAATGCTTTCCCGTTAAAAATGTGCTGACGGTATGCATTTACGTGTTAAAAAGACTGGAAGTCTGCATTTGTTTTTTATGGTGTGCATGCGTACCTGTGTACCAGTTATGTGAACCCCTGATTATATTGAGAGATGCTTCTCTCACGGTGTAGTTTGGACAGCCATAACTTTATAGTCCCAAACTACACAGAATGTGTCTCTTATACCAGAAGGTTCATAAGGGGCATCTCTCACAGTAAATACATATTTTATGAAGTGGTTAATGTTTTTTTTACATGAAAATGTATGTATAGCATTAATTGCTCTTAAAACCAATGAACAGCAATGAACTTACTTAGAGGCACTGCCGTAAAATTCAGCAAAAGAACATCATAATCCAAATATTTTAGCACAGAATATTTTAATTAAATGATTTTATGCATCATTGTAACACTAGACTTTGTAACACTCAGACTTAAATTCACTTGAACTGGTGAGAACTGGTGAACTGGTGAGACAACCTCTCTCGAAAGCTTTATATTCCCGGTACAAAGCATTTTTGTAATTTTATAATTTGTGATTAATTTTTTTTTGTTTTAGGAAATATAATTCGTGGATGTATAGCACAATTTTGTAATTAAATTTTGCATCGGGAAGATGTGAGAACAACTTTAGCACCATACTGGATACAACTAAAAGCAGTAAAAATGTTTGAGTTAATAATACCAGATGACCAGGGATTAGGCATTTCATGGAATTCCTGATTTCACAAAATGCCGGTAACATATATATATATATATATATACATACACACACTATATAGTGTTATACTTCTTATCTCTAATAATTGTTGAACTACTTTTTTTCCTAGGGTTTAGAGCTGTCAGTTTCACCTTACAGACCAGAGATGTTCTGAGTACAGTGTTGGGTGTTCTGAAATCCTGCAGTTTGTCTACAGAACATGTACACAATTTGAAAATCAGCGTTGGTCCACCACAGCAGAAATATGAAGCAGGAGTTCCCTTTTATAGACCAATCAAATGGGACAAAACATACTACTCCTTCACAGGATTTAAGGACCCGGACGAAGAATTGGAAAAAGCAGAAAGAATGAAACCAACGTTTAGGTAATGTTTGTGGCTGTTGAATTCTAACACTGAAAGGAGGCTTCAACTGAAATTTTTAGTCCTCGGCAGTGTTGCGTTTGATTTTTGTGATAAGGGCAGTCTAACAGACTTCACTAATATCCAAATTCAGGTTTCCAGAGGTGAAAGACAGAGGTTAGTGTGTTAATGTGCAGTGCCGCGTCCCCCCTCCCATTTATTTATTTATTTTATTTCATACACCAGAAAACCTTTGTACAAAATACACCATTTCTAGTACTTTAACACATGCTCTTTATCAATAAACACATTTGATTTAAAGTTAATTAATTCATGACAAAAGTATTGGCATCCCTGCTTTAGTATTCCATGTCTCCTCCTGCAAAGCATTTCTATTTGATTGAGATCTGGTGATTGTGAAGGCCATTAAAGAACTTTTATCTTTAAGAATTCCAGTTGACTTAGCCGTATGCTTTGGTTTGTTGTCGTGTTGGAAGATAAACAGTCTGCCAATCAGCCTAGCCTGGTATATTTGTACATTGTAGAATGTTTTGGTACATGGCTGCATTAGTTCGATCTTCCCCAACCTGTTGAACACTTTTGTTGAACAAAACTGTGTTGCCAAAACGTTCTTCTTGAAAAGATGTTGGAAATAATTAGCTCTTTTTCTGGCTATTGACTTTATAATGAAGCTTTGTTACTGTATATATATTTCAATCATATATATATAATATATATATATATATATATATATATATAATTTTTTTAAATTAGTTCTATTACATTTTACAGGTGCCAGACAAATATCAGAAATTGCTTAAGTTATTTTTTATATATATAAAGATTGTTATTTAAACTACCAGAAATTGTGTATTTTGGCCTTTTTCATATTAATTTGTGGCTAATGTTCACTAAATACTTGTATTTAACATGTTTTCTTGAATTATCATATTACGTGTAGGGTGCCAATACTTTTGTGAGCGACTGTATACTCCACCATAGAGATATATACTCTAGAGTACTGTATAAACATTTGCTGCACCCTTTTTTTTTAAACACAAAATAAATAAATCTGGAGTTAATTAACTGTTTTACAGAAAGAAGAATTTCACAGTAAGTTTATTGAATTTCTGTTTTTATTTTTACTTGTTATAAAAAGTGTGGATGTGGATTGTGGAATTACCAATATAATGTGTTTGTATTTTGCAACCCAGTTTAAGGGAGGGGTAGAAAAGCAAATGTTATGTTCTCACCACTCCTTTGACTTTTGTTCTTTCAAACAGCTCTTGGTTGAGTAACAATGAAGCGAGTGCTGCAAAGAAGCACAAGGAAAGCCTGCCAAAGCGAGCAGAACTGAAGAGACTGAGGAAGGAGCTCTGTCACAAACTGGGACTTGCAGATATAAGGTACTGTAGGACCATTCTTAGTATCTGGCAAGACTGTCAGTCTGTTTTGTTTTGTTTATTTGCTTTTTTATATCTAAATGGTTTGAACAACATGTAAACACTTAATACTGTCAGTAGCGTTCATATGTGTGCAGGGGGAGTCATGCAGTCAAGGGAGCAATCTTTGCTGGGAATCCTATTGTGGCAGGATGGCTTGCAGTGGTGAGGTGTGGTGACGTCACAGACCAGGAAGTAACTGAACCAAAACAACGGATGGGCGGGTGAAACTTAACACAACAGCGTTCAGCGTATTTAATAAATCAAATAAACAAATGATTTGAACCAAACAACAAAAACAAAAGGGCACGAGGGCCAAACGAATAAACAGACAAACAAGTAAGTGTCGTGCTGGCTAATCCAGCACGTTTTAGCAATTGTTATTTTAAAGTCTGTCTCCTCTCTATCTCCCCGTACCTCCTCTCTGTACACCCACCCCTGCAGCACGGACAGCTGCAGGTTCTTATACTCTGGCCGAGGGGTTAACTAGCTGTTAATTATCTTATTACCCCTCGGCCACAGTCTGCACGCGTTTGGTAAGGATGCGTGACTGTCAGCTAGTTAAATAATCAGTAGCTGATCAGCCACGCATCCTCACGGGTTTTTAAATATACAAAAACAATAACAAAAGACGCGGCGCTTTTATCTGCGCGGCAAACAAATACAAATAATAATAAATAGGGGCGGGACACTCCGCCACACTATGCAGAGACTTTTCAATACTTTTAATTGGTGATGTATTTTGGACTTTGTTACTTTGGACACCAGTGGTATTTTGCTAGGGGTTAATAGGTGTATTGTCGAAATGGTTAACATTTCAACTCCTTTGCCAGTATAATTTATAATTATTTTTGCCAGTATGAAGCTGTTACTGAGAGCTTGATTAACAAGAATATTAGTCTCTAAACCAAGACATCACCCATAAACTCGTCAGGCACAGGGCCCTTAAAGGCATCTCATACCACCATTCAGACCTGTTCAGCTTTTACAGATTCACTTTTATGTCATAAATACTTAAAGAAAAAAACAAAAAAAAAAAGTTATAATGTAAAAAAGGGAAATAGTTATTGTCAAGCATTTGATTACAAATTGTTGTATTATAAAAAAAAAAAAACAGATAGTACTCGCTGAACTAAAATTGTTTAATAAATTGAAAGTATCAGTACGTGACTGCAAGTGTATTTATTATTATTATTATTATTATTATTTATTTCTTAGCAGGCGCCCTTATATATAATATATCACATTATTTTTACATACAATTACATTATTTTTTACACATTATTTTTACATACAATTACCCGTTTATACAGTTGGGTTTTTTACTGGAGCAATCTAGGTAAAGTGTCTTGCTCAAGGGTACAGCAGCAGTCCTGTGACTGTGCATATTCAGCATTGTTTATTTGGCACTCAACGGTATACATAGCTATAGAAGTGTGTGTCTTTACATTAAAATGCAGATCATTTATTTTAGTTTGCTTTTACACACATGTAAAATACTGTTCTCATCCACAAATATTAATGTTGACTGTTGATGCACCATAACATTACGTCAAAATAGTCAATAATATATATTGTTTTTTTTAATATATATACACACCATAAAATTGCTACTGTGCTGCATTGAAAAAAAAATATTAATAAGAAACATCTGTTACAAATCAAGGATTACTGTATATCCCGGTCGCTCTTCCATTCTGAGTGTAGTGCAGTCCATTAACAAAACAAACAAACAAACAAACAAGTAGTTCGCCACATTTTAGACCTGCTTTTCAGTCACATATGTGAACGCGCAAAGGCGCCTTAAACCGCAAATGTGAACGGAGTTAGAGACCTAAATATGCGTCAGCCTTGGGCCAGCCCCGTAGTATGAACAGGGTCTTAGTACTGTACAGTAAGTGGCTTAAATAGAAGTGGATGTATCAGCATTTATGGTACCAGAGCAAAAGCATGTTAACCTGCTCTAAAAATGTGGGGCTTCAATTTTTTATTAACAGAAAAGGCAGTCTTCTTCCAGCACAGAGCGTAGGGGGGCTCTGATCACTGGGAAACAAGAGGCTAACATAGAGACAAATGCTGCTTTTCTGTTGTTCCTGTAGAATTTGATGGGTTTTTTTTAATTATGAAACTATATTTAAAATTTTGGAGAACAGTGTTGAGAAAAATCACTAACTCAGTAATCAACTTTAAAGCCCAGTGACTGATTACGTAATTACATACAGTGGCAGGTGTGCCAAGGAAAACCAATTTTCCGAAAGAATAAATTGATACAATTATTGAAATGATTAGTCAACACAAATCCATTCTATTCAGCAAGTTGTTTAGTCACAAGCAGAAAAGAAAGTGTGTCCGGTTATCACGGATGTAGTAGACACTGCTGGGGCGAGCAGAGAACAGTAGAAAGAAATTGATAGATCTAGTGAGCAGAACGAAATTAAAAGAAGGGAAAAGAAGACGACCTCAATGAGAAGGAAAACATGGTTTAAATATAACTGGTGAAGTCGCTGTTGGTGATGCTGAGAAAGGATTGGAATAAGCAAAAAAAAAAAGCAGATAGCGAAGCTCTTCCTGCTGCCTTTAACCCAACTGAAGTAAACACGTCTCTTGTTATCCATCCAAGTAAGCAGTAATGCAAATAGAAAATGTGTTTTAAGTTAATAAAATATATTATTGTTATTGTTATTATTATTGTTATTTTAATATAATAGTTTTTTTCTTTACTATTGTTAGTTCAGCATGCACAGTAAATCCAAAGTGGACTTCCAGGTTAACAATGAGCTGATTTTTGTGCATTGAAAGGCTTTTTGTAATAGTTAAAAAAACTTGTTTTAAAGTTTTTGTTTCAGATATCTTTGTTAGGTTAAAACTGATTAATAAAATCCATTTAGATTTTTTTCTGTTTAAATCTAAAAATATATTTGACCACCCCAAGATTAGCAATCTCCTTTCTTGGCGATCGGTACTTTGATATTAATTCTGAGTCTATATATGCATGAAGCATTTGATGATCCCTAAATACTCTTTCCCTTCTGATTTATCTGCCATATCTACGGCCAGATAGTTGTATGAGCGGCAGGGTATGTCCTAAAACAGGACTTGCAATAAACCTTGATACTTGCGGTTGCTGTCTGGCTGTCTTCAGTCAAAATCGCTGATGTCTCAGCCCTGTGAAGGTTTTATGAAACCCACATTTTAATCTGCGAGGTGCCTGCGACTGCAATTCAGTGCAAATCGCTTTTATGAAATGGGTCACTGGCCTTTACTTTATACCATGTCTTTCCTCTAGGTGGCAGCGAAGTTGGGGAGTGGCTCACAGATGCAGCCAGTTGCACAGTCTGAGTCGTTTATCGCAGCAGAACCCTGAATCACTTCGGAATATCAAAGGTACTTGCTTTTATACCACAAGTGTGGGTATATCTAGCATGGGATATATTTTTGTTAACTGTCTTAAGTGGAATAACATCGGATGACAGGAGTGGGATAACATGTTTACCGTGGCTAGTTTGGAATGCTTGCATTCTAATTCAGTGGTATGCTGCTGAAATTCAGGATGGAGCCATGCTTCAGTAGTTCAAACAATACTGTCACCGATACGTGTTTTATAACAACTTTAAAATCTTTGAAATACTGTGTAGATTGCTATCTTTTTGATTTGGAGCCCGGTTTCCTTGAGAAATGCCAGTTACCGATCCGCCTGTGTCTGACTTATCCGAATAGCCTGTAGGCTCTTCATTAACACAGGTAATGGTAGGAAACAACAAAGAGGCTGCAATTTGACTCGCTGAGCTCAAGATTCTATTTAAAAAGACGGTTGTGAAAATAATTGAGCACACTAAATTTATAAAAACAATAAAAAAAAAAAAATAAAGATGGTTGCAAAGAGGTCATAAACAGGGTTTGAAATTAATCACTGTCATAGTCTGTTGAAAATGAAAGTAAAGATTCACCAGGTAAAATAATCCCAGAATTAATTGATTTAAAAAAAAAAAAAAAAAATTGTATTGCTTCCTTTAATAAATTGACCAGCCAGGAGGTGAGCTCCTGAGGAGACCGAGTCAATCTTGACATGGCAAGCTGAAATAGCTGCCAGATAGCCCTTTAACATAGAGGGGGATTTTCCCTTGTCAAACAGGTCCTACAAAAATTGCAGTACAATTGCAATGGGACAGGCTGTGGGGCCAAAACCCCGAGGCAGGCACCACGTCTGAAAGATGCCCCACATGTACCTGTACTGCAAATATGTGGACACTGCTCTGGCATTTTGCATGGTGTCAATGACCCTATTAGACAGACATAGACGGCTTAAATGCAGCCGTTCAGGGGCCAAACAGAGCTGTAGGCTCGATGGCCATAATGTCCCCCACGCCTGACTAAGCAGGTTACGGCACTTGGGCAGTCTTCATGGCTGGCCGCTCAGGAGCTGCAGCAGGGTTGAAAACCAGTCTCCTGAGCCAATAAGGGGATATTAATGTGACCCTGGCCTGTTCCTGTCTGATTTTCTCAAGACACAGCGGGAGCTTTGCGAGCAGTGGGAAGGCATATAACAGTTGCCGCAACCTCTGTTGTGCCAAGGCATCTATCACCAGTGGTTCTCTGGCTCCTGTTATGGAGAACCAGAGGGGACAGTGGGTTTATTCTGGGGAGGCAAAGAGATCTATCTCTGCTCTCCCAAACCTCTCCCAAATGAGGCTCACCATCTCGGGGTGAAGCCTCCACTCTGAGGCGCTGGTAACTCCCCTTGAGAGGAGGTCTGCTGCCTCGTTTGTCACCACGGGCAGGTGTACTGCCTGCAGTGAGAGGAGGTTCTCGTGCGCCTACAGCAGAAGCTTGCAGGCTACGAGATGGAGACTGGGAGACCTGAGGCCACCCTAGTGGCTTATATAAGCCACCACAGTAGTGTTGACAAGAACATGTCTCCCTGGAACCTCCTGCAAAAAATTCTGCAAGGCCAGGTAAACTGCCTGCAGCTACAAAAGATTTATATGGAGACTCTGCCAGGGGCGGTTCCATACCCCTTGTGTTCCCTTGCCATTCTACACAGCACCCCAGGGCCAGTTATGAAAACCACCTCTGGCCATAATTGTAGCCAGCTGTGCCGGGCTATGAGGCTGCTTGGGGCCTTCGGTACCGGTTTAATGCTGGTTTGCGCACTGGTGGTGATTGCTTGGGAAGCAGGTGCACCAATTCCTTTGTGGACTCCCATGCTTGGCAAAAGGCAGCAGGCTCATCATCAAAGATGGACTGCCTTGTCTCATCAATAGGCCAGGGCACTTGCAACACCGCAGTGGCCCTCAGAGGCAGCGATGGACAGCACATCATCCTGCTGGCAGTCTGTGCTTGTAGCCCCTTGGTGCCCCAAAGGGACAGTGGGGGCAGGTGGAGTAGTGCGCTCATGCAGCAGCTCTGCAAGCACAGTTCCCTGATGCGAAACAGCTGCCCAGAGTTTCTCCAGCTGTTCAGAGTCCGCCGTTCTCTTGGATCGGTGACTCTTTCTCTTCCTTTTTGTTGGAGAAGGAGAGGCTGCGGAAGATAAGGAAGACCATGAAGACGGCTTCCTATGTGGGCTTTTGCCCCTCGGACGCCACCTGCTCTCCCTTTGCACAAAGCTTAGTGGCGAGGATACAGCCACCTCTTTAACAGAGGGTGATGGGGAAGTGTGCTGCAGTGGTGTGATGGACACCAAGCGCTCTTTAGAGCTGCGAGACACGTTTCTCCAGTTACGCTTAGAAAAACTGGCACAAAACGCACAGAAACTGCAGTCAGTGAGTGCCTCTTTGGCATGCTCTGGCTCCAGGCAGGAAGGACACCTGCCGTGCTTATCCTCAATTGACAGACTGGCCTTACACAAATTGCAGGGATAAAACCCAGGGATGATGCGTGATACAGAACTGTATAACTGCTGTTTCTGGTACTGGACCAAGGATGGTACCGTGGTTCGGAACCAGTACGGTGACTTTGCACCGTGTCGGTACGGTGTGGTAACAGGATGGTGCCGGTTCAGTTCATTACCAGTTCAGTGCCTTCAGCGCCAGGTCAGCACGGTTCGGTACCAAGATTGGAACCGGAATTGTACCTGTTGGTTCGGTACCCGTTTGGTGCATGCACCGGATTGGTACGATAAGGTACCAGGTCGGGAATGGAGCAGGTTGGTGACCTACAGGTCTACTCGGTTTGCGTTACTGAAGGAAGCAATATACAGGGATGCCCACCTGTTACAAGCTTCTGACAAATCCACACACAGTATGAGTACAAGACTGAGTGAAGCCTGTTTGTTAGAGCCCTAACAGCCTTTGTAATGGTGATGCAAGCAGTCCAAGTCTGAGTATCCCTGTCCTGTCACTGTCACATGTGGTGTTAGTGGTGGGACAGTGCCCCTAGAGACCAGAAGGGCAGGTTTTGAAAAAAAAGGAAGAAAAGAGAAGTGTGCCCGAGTGTCAGAGGAGGAGGACAGCAGGCACACCTACAGCAGCGCAGACCTCAGCGCCTCACCAACGTCCGGAGTGCCCAGCGCCACCGCCACTGCCGGAGGGCCCCGCGCTGAAGTGTATAAATGGGGTGATCACAGGTGTTAATTAATGTAATACACGAATGCTGAGTAAAATAAGCAGATAAAAGCAACAAGTACTCGTGTCTATGACTCTCCCATCAGGTTTCAGTCCTCTGAAAGGAAAAATTGTGCTGTGGTCTGTGCGGGCAGTCCTTATATGCTCTTGGGGGCGGGCATGACTGCATCACAGGCACTGCGTGCAGCTTTTATATATCTATTCAGGTTCAGAGTCTTTTAGGAGGTAAACACCCGTACGGTAATGGTTACATTTCGTACGTCATAGGGAACCAGTTTGTTATCATGATTCTTAGATATGCATGCACCTTTTGGCTGCGTGTAAAGCTACAGAGACATTGGCTTCATGATTTCTCACTTCTTTGCCATTTAAAGAGATACATAAAATGATTACAATTTATATAAAATCTTACATAACTTTAAAATACAAAGAACTTCACTGCCTGGGATCGTCATTAAAGAAGAGGGCAACTAATGATTAAAGACTCAATTAATGAACTGAATTGACCTACCGGGAATGGTCAATTTTACTGGAAGAATTTGTTTGTTTTTTTTTTTTAAATAAAGAGAAGGAGATGTGATACCTTTTATTGGATGAACTTAACAACCATTAATCACAAGCTCTCAAGACCTCAAAGGTCTCTTCTTTCCTACTTTCACCTGAAGAAGAGACATTTGAGGTATTGAAAGCTTGTGATTTAATTAATGTTTAGTTAGTCCAATAAACGGTATCACGCCTCCTTCTCTTTGTCTATCATCTCTGGACTGATGCAGCTTCCGTTTCATCAACGACTGTTTTGTTACACGAAGCCTGACGAGGAATACCACTCTGCAAGTCATCATCGCACATTGTTCCAACACTGCATCTGAATTCAGTATTTTCTCTAGTTAAACAAAAGAGTAGAAAATTACAGAAACTATACTTTGTGAATGGAAAAAAATTGTATTTGCAGAAAAGTTGATAGTTGTGTAATGTAAATGGGGGTACGTTATATTTTGTTTTCTTACAAAAAGAAAGGTTAGTTTTAATCTTCCATAAAAGTTAATTACCAGCTAAGAGCTAAAATCATTACAAGGTGATCTTTGAACTTGAATAAGGGGTGTTGAATCTTATTTTCATTAAAGAACAGATGAATGAATGTTAAAATGTTTTTTGTGCAGTGATTCTAATTAAAGGATATATTATTAACAACAGATTGATAAATAATTACAATTTTGTAATATTCTATTAATTAGAATTTACTGAATTTATATTAATTTATTTGTTGACTTATCATTTTACTCAACAGTTATTCTTTTTAGATATTCATATTATTATATTTACCGACTTGAGAGTATAATTAGTTCTAACAGAAAAGACGAATTATAGATAATTAAGGTATTGCTTTCACATGCAATTTGACATTTACACTGAACTGAGATTTTGCATGACCGTTATTGCATACTGAGATTGATGTGCTGATTTATGCTATTTTGATATCAACCTTCTTTTATACTTGTGTACCGTATTTTATTCGCAAACTTTTGATAAAATGTATAACAGATATAACAGTGTTGCATGTTTTGTATTGTGCAATTATAATCTTGAGCTCGTTTTGGAACTACAGTAACTGCTAACTGAATGAAACCATTACACACATTCATTATCTTAATTGGGTATCTAACCACCGATAATCCCCCACAGGTTCCTATTGCAATAACTCAAATATTGTATTCAGTTTTAGTTGCCTGCCATATATATTTAAGTGTCTTTATATTTGTAAGCACATCAGTATATTGACAGCAAAAATAAATAAAGTTGCAGATCACAGATGGCGCTGGCTCTTGCCTCTTTAAAGACACTTTGGCTGATGTAGCTTTGTGAGAGGGTAACCGCTGATATGTACGACACAGACGTGGGAGTTGGAGTTGAAACACCACTCAGGCGCGCAGGATTTATTAACACAAAACAAAGTAAATAAACTGGTCATGTGACGCTACCAGCGATGGTAACGCACAAAGGACACATACAGGAGACTGTACAAAATGAAACACAGTACAAAAACTACAAATAAAAGATGCCACACAGGGCGAGTGCTAGCCTTACTAAACGAGGCGTCCCGCTCCAGGAACCTGCTACACTACGTAACCCTCGCTATACATTACTTGGGATCAATATGCCCCTAGAATCTACTGAACCGGTAGACTTACAACGACTCCTGCTTCTTCATACGGCCTTGGCTGGGCACTGCCTTCACAAGCACGGTGTTGCAGTTTAAGGGTTGCGTAGCTGTAGTTCCTGCAGAGTGGATGCTTTCCCCCTGAGTGTACGCAGCGCCCCTCTGTGTAGCATGGTGGTGCAGTCGCCCAGAACGACCCCCACCGGATGTTTTTATGTTGACAGACACTCAGTTGACACTCAATAAACCCATTTCCACATATCAATTACACCAACACTAATTTTCCCATGTGCTGGGCAATCGCCCTGCTACAAGCTTACATAACATATGTCTATGTCAGACAACTAGAACTGAAGAGAAGCTCCTGAATTCACCGTGAGCACCTTGGCACAGTCCTATTTAAAAAAAAAAAATGATTGTAATTGCAGTAAGAACCAGAATGAGTACAAAGGTCATAAAAAGGTCAGGACAGTACTGCCCTGTATAAGGCACAGCACTATGTAAGTCCCTCCCCTTCTCCAGAAAGTCAAGTCATGCACCAAATTTGACAGTACTTTTTTTTACGGTTCTTTTGTTTTAGGGCACACCGTAATATTTACCGACCAATCAGGGGTGAATGCTGCCGGACATGTAATGTTGGGAACAATGGATGTTCACCACCAGTGGGCCAAAGTAAGACACATTATTTTAATCAGAGTTTTCCAAAAATGTGTGTTTCTGTTTCTGTGTATAATGTGATGTAATACTACTTACTCATTTAATACTGTTATTAAAAATACAATTTAGGCAGGAATTTTATGGGGTTTTGTTTTTTTTCAAACAACTATTCAACTGCATTGTTGCAAAACTAGAGCTTTTGTACTCCCTCCACACCTTAGAAATGTTGAAGAGCTAGCAACCAACTTAGGATGTATAGATGTGGATGCTGTGAGGGCTTTGTTGCTATAGAAGGGTTCTACTATTGAGTCATCAGCTCAAGTATATATCCCTCTGTCTTGGCCTACTATTTAAACTTACAACCACCTGCATTCAGCCAACTTCTTCTGCTTGTCACATATATAGTAATTTTGTGCTATTTTTGTTGTTAGCTATTTGAGAAACTTCCGAGTTATGGTGACCTCATCATTCAAACGTCGATGTTGGAGGAGCGCATTAGCCATCTTCTGGGAGGGATCCAGGTCATCCATGTTGACAAGCTGCAACCAGTGCTGCTGCTGGAGGAGTATTACAGCACTCTAAGTGCTTTCTACAAGAGGCTTTTCTCAATGAGGATTCCCTTTCACCCGCGCAGCTTGCAGGGGCTGCAGATGACTCTGGAGAAGTAAGTGTTCCTGGAGGATTTATATATGATATCCTGGTTAAATGCTTGGTGACTGTAATACCCCTTTTCCACTGGCACATTAGAGCTGGCTCCGGCTTGGCACCGGCTTAGCTCGGGTGTTTTTTCACTGCAGACATGATGTCACACAGTGGACGAGCTGGCGAGAATGTTCAGTTATTTGGAAATCTGTTATTCTGCCCCCGGAACAGAATTCATCTCAAATAACTGAATTGAGCGGCGAGAATGGCGGATCCGGAGATTGTTGTTGTTTTCATGTTTGTTTTCATTTTTCATTTGTTACTGAATGCAAATGAAAAGCAGCGACGCACATATTCTGAAATGAGGAGAGAATAGCTTCTCTGAGGGAATTTAAAACTCACGAGAAAGATACTCGGCCGAAGACGCCTCAAGCTAAAAAAAGGTAAGGTTATCAGATGTATACAATGTGTGTACATCCGTGTAGCAGGGCGGTAGTAAGCCCTGCTGATTTAAATGTATTTATTTCTTTTTAGAACGAAGTCTCCCCCTCTGCCCCTGTGTTACTTTATATTTGTTTTGTGATCTTTGTATTTTATTATATAGGACGAGCGAGGTGCCGTTTGTTTGTTTAATACTGTTTGGTAGTGTGTTGGGAAGCCCCATCCACTATTATAAAAACCTCGTGCAGAAGGTGGACATCTCCCAAATTAATTCAGTGATTAATTTGTTGCTAAATCGGGAGATGGTCACCTGCATAAAAGCCTGCAGCTCTCTACCCTTGGGGTGGGTGTTAAAGAGGAGAGAGCGAGCAGAGAGAGTGAAAACGAAACTGAATAAAAATATACAGGAACAGTGACAGCGACTGCCCAGCCTGACCTGTATGGTTTATTTATTATTTTGTGTTCGTGATTTGTTTTATTTAAACCTTGTATTTTCGCTCTGTGAGCAAATCTTTTTGTTTGAATATTTTATTTATTTTTGTTAATAAAAACGGCGCGCCGCGTCTTTATTATTTGGAAACTGCAGTTTGGTGTCAGTATTTTTAAGTTCCTGCTTCTGTCGTGACGTCACCGCCCAGCCAGCCTGTCACAATCAGCTATACACTATAGATTTGTATGTTTTATTTAGACTTTAATAAATACAAAAAATACTCGTTTTTCACACATGGCCAAAAAGGACGGCACTAACCACTTCTACGTTTATTTCCGCAAGGTAAACGCTATTGCCAAGTTCGATGCGTACCCTATGCCTCGGGTCAACGAGCTTCTAGATAGACTGGGGACTGCTAGTTTTATCTCCACTTTGGACCTGATGAAGGGATACTGGCAGATCCCATTAACCCGCAGTTCTAGAGAGAAAACCGCATTTCTGAGGGGCTGTTTCATTTCACATCCATGCTGTTTGGGCTTCATGGTGCGCCCGCTGCCTTTCAGAGACTGAGGGACCAGGTTTTACATCCACATGGTGAATATGCGGCAGCATATATTGACGATGTGGTTATTTACATCTCCACCTAGCAAGAGCATTTGGCTAGGATCATGGCCGTCCTTCAGTCTCTAAGGGTAGCCCGGCTGACATCTAACTTGAGAAAATGTGCATTTGCCAAGACAAAGAAGCAATATTTGGGATTTATAATGGGGAATGTAAGGGTGAAACCCATTGTCACCAAGGTCCAGGCTTTGGTGGAAGCGGCAATCCCCAAAACCAAGGCTCAGGTGAGGGCTCTACTGGGGTTAGCCGATTATTACTGAAGATTTATCCCAGAGTATGCTACAGTGGTCAATCCCTCAGTTGACCTCACCAGAAAGAGCGCACCAAATTTAATTAATAGGTCAGTAGAATGTCAGGGGGCGTTTGATATTGTTAAGCAGAGACTCTGCCAGGCTCCCGCTCTCATCACTCCAGACTTCACTAAGAGGTTCATCCTCCACACCGATGCATCGGATGTCGGTTTGGGTGCAGTCTTGTCCCAAACGGCAGATGGAGTAGAACATCCCATCCTGTACATCCGTAAAAAAATGCTCCCCCGCAACTACTCTGTGGTCGAAAAGGAGTGTTTGGCCATTAAATGGGCCACTCACTCTTTAAGATACTACCTGCTGGGACATTCATTTGATCACTGACCACGCCCCACTCAAGTGGTTAAGCAACAATGAAAGACAGCAAAGCCTGGATAACTCAGTGGTATTTGGCATTGCAGCCCTTCATGTACCACATGGTACACTATGCGGGGAAAGACCACCAAAATGCGGATTATTTTATAGGGGGTGTAATGGGAAAAGCAGACTTAGTCAAGTGTTCCTTCGGCTCCACTCTGAGCGGTGGGATATGTAACAGAGATCGAATGATTCTTGGTGTTAGATCTCCCTCCCGACCTGCGAGGGCGCTGTGTAAAGGGAACAGAGTACCCTGGACTAAATGGCATGACAGTAATTAGGAAGGATTTAGGACCCGCGGTCCGGGAACACACACTCCATCACCAACGGCAGGTTGGAGTTTATCGTTTAATTGTACGTAAATTATTGATTGTTTAAGTGTTTTTTTTTCAGTTGGGATAATTGTTTTATTAGGACACATTTAAATAGGGCAGGGTGAACCCGTGTTAGTCGGTGGAGAATAGGAGTACCTTGGAGAAAGGTTGACTCCACTTGGGGACATTGTGTGCTTTTGAAAAGAAAAGGTCCTGTTATTCTTGTGAAGGGCTTTGGATTGGGAAACGGGTTAGTCGTCCGATCTTATAGTGAGGGTTACAGGAAGAAGTTTAGTTAGCTCTCCTATGGGTCGAGAGTAGGTTTTGTTTGTTTGTTTTATTTGTTTTTGTAAATAATACACACGCTACGGCGTTTTCATCGACATTCTGGTTTCAAAGTATTTATTTGGGAGAGTGAAACTTGTGACAGAAGGGGAATCCATCACAAACTATATACAATAAAATATAACCTTTATAAGTACAATTAACCTGTACACACTAAAACATTCAACTCTGCAGTATGTACAATAAATAACCTTTTATAAACAGTGTTTTTTAAACAAACAATTTAACTATATACAAAAAAAATCAAATAACTTTTAGGCCTTAATCTAAAGGAAGATCTGTTGTGCTCCTTGCCAGCAATGCCTGTCCCAGCTGACCCAAGAACTGAAATCAGTTCTCTGTTCATTAATGCAGTAGATGCTGCTTCCCGTTCCCTCTGCGCACATTTCATTTGTCTTTCTTTCAGCTCTCGGTCAGCCTGCATTTCTTGCTGGAGAAACTGCATATACCTCTCGCCTGATTCCTTAATGCACTGGGCAAATTCCAGGGCAGAATTTGATTTTTCTGACCTTTTTCGTTTTTTGACTGAAAAAATAAACAAATATAAGCATAATTTTGGAAGCAAGAATAATTTACTGTACAAATAGGCCACTATAACTGATTTAATACATGTTATATCAACATGGGAAGTGTTTTGTCTGTGTAACTGTGTAACCTATGGAGTTGTGTCTTTATTAAAAAAAAAAAAAGTTATATACCTTTAATAACACCGTGTAACAATTTTTTTTTTTTTTTTTTAGTTCCTGGGTAGTAAGTGTTATTTCCTAATTGCTTATGCCTCAAAAGTATAGAAAATGGCTATTATTCCCCACAAACTTTGCTTTTGTGACCAGGACAGTGATATTTTGAAATTTACCTATTTTCCAGAACATTCCAGATAGATTCAGTGCTGAGTAAACTTGGAGTAACTTCTAGAACTTTCTAGAACTTTCCAGTAATATAAATAGTAGTATAAATACAGGGGCCTTAAGCCCACCAGTTCAGTTTAGTTCCAGCTGCCTAAGTGGATACATATCTGGACGCCTTGAAGTATGATGAGTACGGCTGGGAGGTCATAGGAGACTTCAAAATGGTGGCATTCCTGATGGGTCTCCAAGGAGGTTTTACCAAGTTTCCCTGCTATCTTTGCCTTTGGGACAGCAGGGACACCAAGGCGCACTACCACAGGCGGGACTGGCCACAGCGGACCGAGTTCTCTGTGGGGAGGAACAACGTCAAGTGGGAGCCACTGGTGGACCCCCGGAAGGTGCTGATGCCACCACTGCACATCAAATTGGGCCTTATGAAACAGTTTGTCAGAGCTCTAGATAAGGAGTCGGCAGCCTTCAAGTACCTTCAAGACTTCTTCCCTAAGCTGTCTGAGGCAAAGGTCAAAGCCGGTGTCTTCGTCGGACCACAGATAAAGAAGATCCTGGAGTGCAATGAATTCCCCAAGAAGCTCACTAGTAAGGAGAAAGCGGCTTGGAACAGCTTTGTCGCAGTGGTTCGGGGCTTCCTGGGCAATCACAAGGCTGAAAACTATGTGGAGCTGGTTGAGACTCTGGTGAAGAACTACGGCACAATGGGCTGTAGGATGTCCCTCAAAGTCCATATCCTTGATGCTCATCTTGATAAATTCAAGGAGAACATGGGAGCGTACTCGGAGGAGCAAGGCGAGCGCTTCCACCAGGATATACTGGACTTTGAACGCCGCTACCAAGGACAGTATAACGAGAACATGATGGGAGACTACATTTGGGGGCTGATTCGTGAAAGTGATTTACAGTATAATCGTAAATCTCAAAAAACTACACACTTCTAAATCTTTTGTAGTCATTTTTGTATTACTTTAGTATAAATACATGTTAATTTGGATTCATATGTTGTTTTTTTCTGACTTTATGTGAACGAAAAGACACAAATTCGCCCGTTTTCTCACTGGAAATAGGTAAATTTCAAAATATCACTGTCCTGATCACAAAAGCAAAGTCTGTGGGGAATAATAGCCATTTTCTATACTTTTGAGGCATAAGCAATTAGGAAATAACACTTACTACCCAGGAACAAAAATTGTGTTACATAGTGTAATTATTACAAAACAGATATTTACCCTGCTTGGCCCTGTTGACCACATTCAAATTAGTCATTGGGGGGGGGGGGGGGTCAGGTTGTGTGATTGAAGTGCTCGCAACCTCATCATAGGCAGACGGCAAATCCCCTAAAAAGAACAAATGAGGATATCAGTATTACTGAATAGAAGCACATTTTAGAAACCATAAATAAAAAGTATTTAAATAACAATCAGACAAAATGCAACTCACTTCTAATACTTTTATTAGTAACGTCTTTAAACATTTTTACATATGTTGTGCGTTATTAAAAAAATCTAGTTTCCACAATATGGTGAAAACAAGTTTATTATTATTATTATTAATTTGCTTAGCAGACGCCCTTCCAGGGTGACTTTACAACTTTTTTAAGCTCTTTACATTCACGTACCTTTACTGATTATTGGCTATTGTAAAAAGATGTATTGTTACTTTCAGTAGCATGTACAAACAACACACCTTTATATACTGCTTTCATGCACAAGTAAAAAGTAAAACAATATATTCACATCGTAAAATGTACATTTTTTACGATTGGCTCAACTCTTATTGTTGTGATCTTTAATTTTTGTGTTCTCTTTTTTTTTTTTCATGGCACTGTTTAGGGTTTTGGTTAAATCCCATCGTTTTTAATTCAGAAGAAATTCCCACATACACCTTTTTAATTTCTCATAGAAGATTCTAGCTCTTCTTGAACACTGGAATCTGCCCATTTAGGAACAAGAGCCTGCACTTCTCCAGCGCCCCAAGGCTGAACTTTTTTCTCTTCTGAATCACTGCCAGTAATGGACGCCATATTGTTTGTATGTTTTTTTTTTCGACTGCACTGACTAATGAAACGTAATGATGAAATTCATTAACCCCGCCCCCCTGACCCTGCTCAGCCTGGAGCCAGTACCAGATAGGTTGTGAGGCCGGAGTTTGACAGTTTGGTTCCGGCTCGGCACGACAAAAATAGCCAGTGTAAAACAAGCCGTACCGTGACGGTTTGGCAGCAGCTCGGCTCGGATGTGCCAGTGGAAAAGGGGTATAAGACACATGTCAGACTACAAGGGTGCCAGCACTCCGAAGAACTCCCCCATTGTGTCTGTGTTGGTTTGATATTTACATATTATGTATCTTTATTCTCTGTAATATAGTAATCATAAACAGGCACAAGAGTCAATTTAATTGGAGAAAAGTGTCCCTTTTAAAGATATTTTTATTTTTACCCAGTCCCCCTCAACCTAAACAAAATAAACGTTCCCTCTCCAGTGACCGTTCCAGTCCAAGTCTGCATGAGTCCGGTCATTTCAACATCCCCACCATCTGTGAACCTTCAACACTGCAGTGGTTTATTCAAACCAAGGCACAAGAGGCCAGGAGGAGAATGAAGAGAAGGGAAGAGTGAGTTTGCATTCTGTAACTTTAGACTGGAAGATTCTTCCAAGTCTCACTGCCTTTGGGGGAGGGAGGGGGCTCAGATATTGTGGCTGTAAAAAGTCACTTTACAGCCACCACCTAAATGTTGCCAGAATTATAGCTTGTCTCAAGATACAGTGTTTCAATTTCAGGTGACATCACTGGAATACCTTGTAGCCAATCAGTTTTAGAGCAGCAGCCATGCAATTTATGTAAAATGTTTAGTAACAGTTTCAGAGATGTTGAAGACAAATCTTTGTGTCTCACTGGAACTCCCTATCTGGGGCAGGGAAGAGGCATTGTCAAACTCAATCTTATTAAGGGCCACATCGTATTTATTTATTTTTTACTGTTACTTTACTTTAATTCTTTTGTGTGAAGAAGCCTAAACAGACTGGCTTGTAACTAAATTACAGATTAGCAGCCCTCATTCAAACCGTATGCGTTATAATGTCTTGGGGAGTAATTCTAAGAGCTTGGTAAGTCTCACGTTCCCCTGACACACAAAACTTCAATTCTGTGTCTACCCATTTAAGCCACTTACATAATACCATGTACTTGCATTAATTATTTACATTTTTAAAAGAAATGTACCATTGCTTTCCCCCAGGTTGAAAGCTGAAGAAAACGCTCTTATTCTTCTTTGCACAGAGAAGCTCTCTTTGAAGAGGCTTTACAAGGAACCCAGCATCACCAGCACCCAGATGATACCTTGCTGTAAGCGACTGGTAGAGGAGCGCCTCCCATACTTGCAAGGCATGCATCTGTGTGTGTCGCACTTCTACTCCGTCTTGCAGGATGGGGACTTGTGCATACCCTGGGACTGGAAGAGCTGAGGTAGTGTGACTGAAAGCACAGGGAGACTGTATGGAATCTGGACGATGTGTTATTAAAGGGAATGCTATGCAGTCCTAACAAATGGTCTACTGGCACTTAGTTATATGCAAATAAAATCACCAATGCAGCACTTTAGAGGAACGAAATGCTGGAAAATATCATTTTTGGGACCCCTTCATTTGGATCAGTTTTACTATAACTATTGGTACTTGATAAGTCTAATATTTTGGAAAATATAGAAAAACGTGTTTGCTGTTTCTGACCGTCTGTTATTGTAGTTGATTTCACAGGTTATTTCTCTAAATGGTTTGATGCCATTTCTACAGTGACTCACCAGTTGAGGTGTGATGCAGTCAGGGGAGCACTGGTTCACCTCCTGGCTGTGCCAAGTAGCCGATCTTCTCATGTCATGCTGTGCGTCACATTGGTACTCGCAAGGGAAAATCGAAAATAAGATACGTAGGTAATCAAAAATGACACATGTCTGTTGAATTGATCTAAATGGCGATGCATCGGAGTACCGCCATAGTTTAAATGTATGCTTATAAGAAGAGGAACAATGAACATTGAGGAAATCAATCTCTAGTAGCGTGTGTGAGTCTCTTAAGTGTGTCTTAAAATGACTGGTTTGATCATAATTTAATATTTAAATGGTATTTAGTATTTTAGATCAGGTACGCCTCCTGATCAGTACATGTTTAGTATTCCTATCCAAAGGGATCAGTAAATAATCTGTACCATAATTGGAGAAGTACTTGGTTTCACACATGTATCTATCACCAGTCTGTGAAATGCATGCTGTATCTACCCAGACATTCTTTTGAGTAACGGTTCTAATTCTACTGTGTTATGGAGCTGTTGCATGCAAAAATTGTATTAGCAGTTGTATTGTTTATAGTTATGGGTGGGCAGCTATATGAAAATTGTATATCGATATCATGCACGTATTTCAATATTGATAATTCTGAAGGTTTCCAAAACACATATATAATAGCACAATTATAATAGCACAAATATAAAACATATATAGATGTTAACGTAGATTTACATATGAAAAACAATAACTTACTTTAACTTAGTCCATCCATCATCAGCCACCTCAAAACTGAAATATTTCTATACTTCACTGCGCAGACTTTAGCCAAAACCGGAAGTACTTGAATCGTCAGCCGCTCTACGTGTACATCATGCTGACTCACAATACCTCGGTGCAATGCCGAAATTTGTATTATATTGAGAAATTTTTTGATGTTTTAAAAGTACATCTCATTTACAATACTGAAAGTTCACATTTTAAAAATACATTAATAATAGTGCAAGTAATGAAATGCTGAAGCATGCGCATATCTCAGAATAATGCAAAACGGATGGCCAATGATGCTTATGCAGCATGCAAATAACATAGCTACCTCTGTGACAATGAAGGGGAGTTATTACGTTTAAATCTATTTATTTATTTAAATTGTACTTATCTTTTTAAATGTGCAATTAGTTTCAGCATTGTTCTATTAAACTGTTTTTAGCATATACTGTTTGTGTGTCATTATAATTAGGCCTACATTAGTGCATAGTCAGTTTATAAAAGTACTCTCCAAAGTAATCCAATTATTTCTTCTGCTACATGTTTGTAGTGTCAAATAAAGACAGGGTACAGCAGAATCAGCATAAGGGCTTGCTGTTTTAGATCCTTGAAGAAGAATGAGAAGCCGCATAGTTTAAGAATAGGGTGTAAAGTTCAGAATTAAAGTTCTGGTTTTGTTATTGTTCGTTGCATTAGCATAAGTATTGTGCCAAACACTTCTACTAAAACATTTAATAATACACAACAATAAACAATTTTGTTTTACTAATCACAAAACTTTAAGCACTAATGTGTTATATGCAATTGAATTATTGAATTATTGAAATTTTTCATTATAAATCATGGTCATAATTGTCTCAGATTGTTTGTGTGTGTGTGTATATATATATATATATATATATATATATTTGTGTGTGTTTTGTTTCTGTGAATTTAGGAATATTTTTCATCCATATTTTTCTCATCTCTTCATGCACGGGAAATGTATGATCTTACTGTTGAATTGTACCGTGCTGAAGCTGAGCACAGCCGTGATCACTGCAGTTTCCTTCCCGTCGTTAATATTTACATGCTTTTGCAGTTGTGCCTAAAATACAACTCATCCTTTCTCTCTCAGAAATTAAATAAACAATATATATATATATATATATATATATATATATATATATATATATATATATATATATTACCGTTCAATACAGCAAAGGAAAAGATGTAAACAGGATTTAAAATAAACCGCTCATTCGCCAGAAATTGAGATACCGATATCCTGAAATGTGGCGTCACTTGGTGCTAGTAGCGTATACAAGGGTTAAACAATACTTCAGTGTGTGGTGTTTGCCTACGAGACTGACTGCGCTTGTATTTTTAGCAGTATTAGCAATAAAAAGTATGTCTCTGCTGTAGTTGGGTTGGATGCACGAAGAGAAGCAGTATATTTGTTGTAAACATTAAACTGGAGGTTTTTAACGTTTCCATTTATTGCAATTAATTAAAATGAATGAAGCCTCTGTGCTGGTCTTAGTCGCTCCATAAACAGAGCTGACATAACTCGCAAAAGTTAGCCTTGTTCGGGTCACGCATTTAAAAACGCCAGTCATGTATTTTTGTTGATAATGAAAAGATACAGAAAAGGAGGCAAAGACAAAGTTCACTATCCACACATTACTACCGCTGACCTAGAGAAGCTAATACACAAATACATGATTGGCACTAACACACTGGCGGTTTATGTCAGCACAGTTTATGGAGCGATTGAGACCAGAACGGAGGCTAACATAACAAAACTAAGTACTCTTGACAAGCCGAATTACGCACTGAAGCAGGGAATTATCATAGCATTTTCAAGACAAACTGTTTTTAAATCGATTACCATTTCTTTATGTTTCATCAAATCAATAAAAACACCAGCTGCCCAAGCATTTGTGTTTCCTTCAATTTCATTAAGTTGTTGACTTGTTAAATCGTTGTGCCTCTTGCTTCCCCCCCCCCCCTTCCCCCAATGGAGGTTTTGCTTCTTGTAATTCTCTGCACTTCTACACTGTCATGCCTCCGAAAAGATCAAATGTGACGAAAGGAACGTCACTCAATAAAAACAATGTGTATATTTATTCTAGTTTTATATGTTGTGTATTGATAATTTATTAATTGAACTGTGCTTCAGCAAAAATTAATTCTGCCATGCATTGCACTATTCCGCACGGTAAAAAAAAACCCTCAATAGCCAATCAGCGTGCAGCATCCAAACATTCCTTTCTATAAAATAAAGTTTATAGCTGCAGTCGTAGCTCCGACTGTGCTGGTACCTCATAGCTGTACTGTAACGTCACAGATTATCAATTCACACAAATCAATTTCTGCTGTAATTATCAATTTAAAAATAAAACAGTCCGTTTTTTTTCCCCTCTCTGTAAATTCATGTTAATGAAAAGTAAACTAGAACCGTTCTTTAAACCTACAATTTTAAAATAACTTTGCTCACAGAAACAGGCCCACCCATCGCGTTAAAACAAAGAAAGGTAAGTCTATGGTTGTTCTTAGTATTATAGTGATTTTTTTAATGTGCTTATTTTTCAGTCATGAATACTGTTATTGTGTGGTCCACAAACAAAAAAGTTTGAGAACCACTGTCATAGAACAACTCCAATGTACTGTTTGTTTGATAGAAGTAACAGGGGAGCCATGTATATGCAGCCTCCTGCCAAAACTGTATCTTGCAGGAAAAATCTGTAGCCCATAGGTCTACACTTGGCTATAAATAGATATACTATAAATGATGTACAAAATCCATCTCATATCCACTCATCACAAATCCAACCTAACCATTTATCCGCCATGATTAGGGCTAGGATTTTGTCACGGAAATTTGTACTAAAAGTCACGGAGCAGTCACGGTAAAAGTGCTTAAGAGGAAGGCTGAAATGCTGTGTGAAGTCATGGGGATGAACATACTATTATTTAAAAAAAAAATAAAATTAAATGCAATATACCTACATACAAATAAAATTATTATATACAAGTAGGAAAAAAGGAAAATTAACCAAATATTGTATTTATTATTATGGTTTTCACAACATCACGTTCCAGTTTTAATTCTGTAAATCAATAAGCTTCACAGCGTATACCAAACAAAAGTTCATTTTGCATAACATTCAGTGGGGTTTCTACAGGACAGCAAACAAAAACGGTAGGTTTTA
This sequence comes from Acipenser ruthenus, assembly GCF_902713425.1. Taxonomy (NCBI): domain Eukaryota; kingdom Metazoa; phylum Chordata; class Actinopteri; order Acipenseriformes; family Acipenseridae; genus Acipenser; species Acipenser ruthenus. The sequence continues at coordinate 70,128,959 of NC_081192.1, forward strand.
CATACCTTTAAAAAATAAAGTTTGAAGTTCTAAAAGACTGCTGTGGTACTGTTTGCAATTATTTTACATTTTAGTTTGTTTTCATATTATTTTGATACAACATGTACATTGAGAGGTTTGATGCTTTTATGGAGTGCCAGACATCCCTAAGTACATTTTTGTATACAGAAAATTATGCATCAACGCTATTTACTGGTACTGTCAAACACCTAACAGCAAGAGTTGGGAATCTCGTTTCCATGTTTTTCCAGAACTTGTAAATGTTGTTGCATTTCATTTCACGGACAATTTCATAGTAAGCACGGTATTCACGCTGTGCTACACAGTTGTCTTCAAACAGTGGGATGGCCTCAAACACTTCTTTCTCAGCTATGCAGAGATACTTAGCTTGTTTTGGGTCAAAGACCTGACAGGCATTGAAAAATGCAGCTGCAGGTCTTTAAATCTCCAAATGTTTATCACAGCTGGCTTTATGACTAATCTACCGGTACGTTGCACATTAAACAAAACAATAATCCATCGCTTTCATGAAATACATTTCTGGGGTGTTGGGCTGCTCGTAACTGCGCTTATTTTTGCTGTTTTCTCATTTTGTTTGCAATGTGGCATAGTATTAAGTTAACGTAGGTTTAGAAGATGAGCCTGCAGTATTTAGATGTCACAATTTGGTGAGTTGAACGCACACTCACATTGTGAAAGCACAGCAGCAGAAGCCAGATGATTGCAGTACTGAGGCACAGGCTCGCAGTGCCTGATGAAGCTGCCTGGTCACCATGGCAACTCACCACTCCCCATAGGCACTTGATGAGGGCTTTGCCGTGGTAACTGGTCTGTGAGGCGCAGTACAGGAAGAGTTACAGTACAGCAGTCGTTGGAGTATGTTATGAGACCCATCAAAATCACGAGCCGCCACTGGTTGAATAGAGTTTGTTATGGGCTGGATAGGTCTTTAAAACGTTCAACTTACCTGATGGAGGTCCAAGGCGGGATCTTCTGATGGAACAGTAAATTGTGCTGGCTCTGTGGCGCGGGAACTGAGTGGGGAGCGGGGGAGCGGCTTCTGATTGCAGGTGAGGAGTAAAGACAGATTCAGCAGACAAAGCTTCATGGTTGATTTAAATAGAGCTAAGGCAAGGCAATCACTGACGACGGGAATGTAACAGCGGAGCTTTGAAAGTTTTAGCAGAGGGCCGGTCTTTCTAATGGAGACGCGCTTTGAACGACACTGTTGCTGGGCTAGAGACTGGATGGTTGCAGGAAAGACTAACGTTGGAGCTCCAGCAGCCAAATAGAGAAGCTAAATGATGCTAAGAATCACCAGAGCAGGTAGGAAAATAATTGATAATATCTTGGCCGCACTGTTCAGAGAAGTGACCTGCAGTGAAAGGAGCGAGGCAACGAAGTTTTCGATATTAGCAAAGATGTTAAACTGGAGCACGAACAACGGAGTCTGAGCATTTGCTACAAAGCGAAAACACTAGTCGGGAAGAGCGTAAGATTGTGGCTTAAGTAGACAATTAGTAATGATAGACAGTAATTAGGCAGCCCCAACTCCCACCCCCTGAATCTCGCTCAGATGCTAACATTTGAGTATTCTGCCAAGCTGTCTATACAGATCTAAAAACATTGGATATTAAAACTTGGGTTGTCTATTAGGTATTTCTTACACACTATGAGGATTCATTTATAAAAAGTAGGGCTGTCAATTAATCGTGATTAACTGAAAAGCCTAATAATGCATATATATATATATATATATATATATATATATATATATATATATATATATATATATATATATATATATATATATAATTTTAACGCTCGTTAATCACAGTCCTTTGTTTTGATCATCTTAACTTCCCATACTTCATTGTCTGCCGCACGAGGCTGAAGTGAACGCGAGATCAGAAGTAAAAAAAAAACTGGAACCTGGAAAAGAGCTGGGATGGCCTTTCTTGGGAAGTTTTTACTTCATAATGAACTCTTTCTAAACAAAACGTTTATTTAAAGAGGGATTTGTTGTTTTCCTAAACATATCTTTAATTAAAGTTGTATTCTATTGTTGTTTTAAAAATGTGATTAATCTAGATTAATTTTTTTAATCGCACAATTAATCGAGATTCATTTTTTTAATCATTTGACAGCCCTAGTAAAAAGTAATTGCTTTTATTGGGGTGAGAGCACTAACACTTTGTTATTTGGATACCAAACTTGTTTGGAGCTTCCTGTTATGAGACAGGGCACAAACACACAGAACTAAGTGTTCCCGGTGGATAATTGAAGAAAAGGTTATTTAAGCTGATATTGAGTGAGATTTGATGGAGCTTGAACTTCTGTGTGCACTTGCGTTTCAGAAAATAAGACATAAATCAGACAGCCCTATCTTGCAGCACGATGTTCCTAAATAATTAGAGGATTGACCTGGACAGCTCATCATTGCCTAGTGTGGTAAAGCAAAAAAAACATGATTGAACCAAATGGGTTTGCCAAAGCAAAACTCAAGGAAGAATGGACAGGAGCTGTACAAACCATTTGAAACACCTGCCACAACACTATCAGTTCAGTGTTGTAGTAAATGAAAAAAAAAAACCTGTCTAGTTTGCTTATATCCAGCAAAGGTAGTTTTGAAACCTTAACACTGCTACATCACTCTGTGTGCTAACTAAGCAGTACTGTAGCAGTAGAGTAAACCAAACAAAAACTGTAACATATTCAAGCTATTATAGCGCATACAGGAAAAGAGCACACACCTTGTCCCGCATTTGCTGTAAACATAATCCACCTATTGTTACTGGGACTGATTTATGAGGGTCTTTTACATCAAAGTGCAGTTTGCCCTGTATTTTGTAAATGAAAAAATGAATTGTTAATATGTTGCAAAACTAGCAACAAACAATGTAGGCACTGTGGCAGGGCTGAGGCTTGCCTCTATAAATACAGTAGTCTCTGTGTATAGGAACACCTCTTAAGAGAACACATTGGCTAAGAGAACAACCTTGTGGTGAAACAGATTTTTCCCATTGTAAATGCTCCGCTTAAAGGAACTTAAAAGAACATCTTCTTTGCACCAATAGCCATTCATTCACAACGGATACAGTACTGTTCTGTAACCTGAAAAACTCACCATCATCAAACTTAAATTCAAATGGTTTATTCAATCTTTAAAAAAGTGACTTGTTATCGGGAGAGTATATTGAGGCACACTGATTGGTTTATTCACTCTTTCCAGAACCGCCGATATTTATCATTGCCTCACTCTGTATTGCTTTTCTTTTATTCAGTTCATTTCATATGTTGATGCACGTGCGTCATGACAAGTAATACATATGTATTTAATTTGTATAATTTGAAAGTTTTTGTCAATTAAAGTATGTGCTCGATATGGCAGGACTGGGAGGTTAGACTTCCCTCCCTGCCTAATTGAAGTTTAATGTGCAGCAGGTGGCCAAGAGGTAATTGACTAATTGGTTATCAATTAACCCTGGCCACATGGCTGGAAAGCCAGCCCTTTGTTCTGTGCTTTGTAGTTGAACGCCTCGTGACTGTGTGTCTAAACCAGGGTGAGTGGACCAACCAGGAATGACAGCGTGTATACCGGGGTTTTGTGTTTGTGTCTGGAGGTTATCACCGTGTGTACACTGGAATAACTACAATGTTTATGGTAGGGATTAATTTAGGGCAATCGTTTTCAACCTTTTCATCTCAAGTACCAATGTTTCCAGCAGGGACCACCAGGTGTACCAGTAATGTGCACTCTTAAACGGTTGTTGTAAGACAGAGACCTACCTGAATTACAACCAGGTTTGTTGTGTCTGTACTCACTTGTTTGTTGCCTCATTCTGCTGAATGGTTAATCTATGCAGCTGATGACTGCAATGAAGTCAGCATGTTTATATTTTAAATATTTTCCAAGTGTGTATGGAATTGGTGATCGCTCCTTTAATTGTGTATAGTTGTAATATAGGAAATAACATGCTGCAGATCCCATGCTCAGTGTTAGTGAAGTCCTGATCTGACAGCATGCAACACAGACAGCTCTTATGATTACATGTTACCATTTATTTTTCACTAAAATATGTTTAAATTGCAGTGAGTTCATTCTGCTATATTTACGATAATAAATACACCACAGAAAGCACATTCTTATCAAATCAAATCCAATTTTATTCATAAAGAGATATTCACACCATCTCAAGGCGCTGTGCTGCAACAACAATTCCTAATCAAATACAATCCAAAAAACACAAACAATATACAGGAAAACAATGTTTAAAAAGACAGTAAAGGCACGCTAGAATAGAAAGGCCAATGTTGATTTCCGTAAGGTAAACACTATTGCCAAGTTCAACGTCTACCCCAATGCCTCGGGTCGACGAGCTCCTTGACAGACTGGGTACAGCTAGGTTTATCTCCACTTTGGACCTGACGAACGGATACTGGAAGATCCCCTTAACCCGCAGCTTTAGAGAGAAAACTGCATTTTCAACTTCTGATGGTCTGTTCCTTTTCATTACCATGCCGTTTGGGCTACATGGTGCGCCCGCTGCCTTTCAGAGACTGATGGACCAGGTCTTACACCCACATCGTGAGTATGCAGCAGCGTATATTGACAATGTGGTTATCTACAGCTCCACCTGGTGAGAGCATCTGGCTAGGATTACGGTCTTCCTTCAGTCTGTAAGGGTAGCCTGGCTGACAGCCAACTTGAGGAAATGTACGTTTGCCAAACAAGAAACTCAACATTTGGGATTTATGATGGGAAATGGATGGGTGAAACCCATTGTCACCAAAGTCCAGGCTTTTGATGAACGCGGCAATCCCCAAAACCAAGTCTCAGGTGAGGTCTCTATTGGGGTTGGCCGGTTATTACCGTAGATTCATCCCCGAGTATGCCACAGTGGTCAATCCCTTAGTTGACCTCACTAAAAAGACCAAATTTGATTAAATGGTCAGGGGAATGTCGGGGCATTTGACACTTTTAAGCAGAGACTTTGCCAGGCCCCCACCCTCATTACACCAGATTTTACCTGATTGCTTCCTTCAAAAAAGGCTGAAGCAGTTCGCAAAAATGTCACCGTCAACAAAAAAAAAAAAAACTGGAAAGTTGTACAGTGGACGGTACCTTAAGGAATGGCAGGACAAACCCGAGTTTCGTGGCTTGATAAGGGCTTCTCCTGACGACAGGGATTATGCATTTTGTATTCCATGTAAGAAGAATGTGAAAATTGCAGCTTCTGGGCAGTACGACATGAAGATGCATTTTGAGACTGCCAGTCATAAGGAATGTGTAAAGAAAAGCAAGTTTCTGCCAATGAAAGTATATTTTGAAAAGAAACAGTCGAACACAGAAAAAGCAGTGACAAAAGCTGAAGTTTTGTTCTACCAGCTAGTGGCAGAACACAATCTACCAGCCACAGTCGCTGATCATTTCATGGAGTTTGTGCACAAAGCTTTCGGTGATTGATGAGAGCAATGACAGAAACACAGAGAAGTGCCTCGTTATTCTTGCTGGGATGTTTGAAAAGGGGAACGGCGCCAGAAACAGGATCCTAGACAGCAGTTTCGGGTGGAACCGCAGAGTAACTGTTCACCGTGGTAGAGTCAACCCTGAGGTTAGTCAATCATGCTATTTCTGTTTAAACAGATTTTTGTGTTGAAAAGTTAGATATTTACAAAATCATATTTACTGAGTGATTACTGCTTTATAGTTTACGTTCCTGTTAGTTACTATGTATGGTACTTAAATAGAGGCAATGTTTCATTGCCATGGTATTGATAAAAAAATGTGGTGTCATGCCATAAAACATCAGTAGATGTCGCTATTACTAACACTACTTAAAGATTTAAATGTTAAGTGATATTGTGAATTAAGTGATATTGTTCATGCAGTATGTTTTTTTATGGTACTAATTAGGCCTAACCCTAACCTTAATCTTAAACCTAAATAACAACGTCTTAGTTACTATGTACAGTAACTATGTATGTAATGTGTACTAAATAACACTGTCTTAGTTACACAACATCTTAGTTAGTAGAATCATACTAAATAAGACGATTTCATTTTAGTATTTATTGTACTAAATAAGTGGAGGGTGTGTTGCACCTACTTCAATAATTTGTTTTCATATTATAGTAATGAACAGTCTTAGATGATTACTAGATCAGGTATTGATTAGGCCTACTGATTTATAATTACATTTATGATTACCTATGATTTCTTTCCCATGTTTTTCTTATAATTTTTTTTTTTTTAGTTTTTAACATTTAGCAGACACCTTTACAGTTTCTTTTAAATTTGTTTTCCATGTAAACAAAATAATTTGTAAAAGTTACTTACCATGTATATTTTCATATATACTTTCAGGGACAATGAAATACCTTGGGAGAATGTGAGTGGTTTTGCCAGCGGTAACTGCAATGCTATGGTGGGAGCGGAGCACACAATTCTTTCCTGTCTCGCCTGAGGGAAAAGTACGCCAACGTGTTCAGCATCAGCTGTATCTGCCATTTGGCTAACCTGTGTGTGAAGTCTGCTGTAAAGAAAATGTCAGGGCCTGTGGATGATCTCTTCATAGATATCTACTACTTATTCGAACACAGCTCTAAGCAAAAGGCTATCTACAGAGAGTTACAGCTTTTTACAGACGTCCAGCTCGATGGCTTTCACTGGAGAAGGTGTGCAACAGGACCTCAACCAGTACCCTGCACTGAAAAGCTATTTTGCCAGCCATGCTGATGTTGAGAAACCAGGCCGAATGAAGTGCATCAGAGAAGCTGCAAGACCCACTGACCAAGTTGACTCTTCTTTTCCTGCAGCATATCCTGTCTTGAACAACTTTAACAAATTATTTCAGGCAGTTGAAATGAAGGTTGGTGCTCTCTTGCCATAAATGGATCGTCTCCTGCGGAAGGTTCTGGTCAAGTTCATTCTGAAGAAACACATCCAAGAACAAGACTTGCAGAAGATCAACTTGGTGGACAGGGATTTGCAGCATGATGATGACACCATCTCAGTTGGAGCGACAGCCAGGACCTATCTGCATGAGGCAGAGCTGATATCCCCAGAAATGCAAAATACATTTTTCAGTGATGTCGGAGCCTTCTATACTGCAGTAGTTCAGAAGATGCTTGACAAGTTCCCCTTTGGAGATCCAGTATTGCCAGACTTGGTGGTTTTAGACCCATTAAAGAAAGTCGACATAGACTATGTCCCAATTGTTAGACTGGCTGGAAGATTTGCACCAACAGTGGACACAGAGCTGCTGAAAGAGGAGTGGGAAGACTTCCAGCTCCTTCCTGATACTGATGTCTCCATGACGGACGATAAAGGCCAGCACAAGAGCCTGGACAGCTTCTGGGCTAAAGTGATCAACATGAAAACTTCCCTTGATGTACCAAGGTTCCCTGAAATGGCAAGGGTCTATGCTGCTTTGCTGAGCCTGCCCCACAGCAATGCAGACTGCGAGAGAGCCTTCTCTTTGGTCCGCAAGAGCCAAACAGAATTCAGAAAGAGCATGCTTCCTGACACTCTAACTGCATTCTTGAAATGCAAAATCAATTGTGATGGTCCTTCCTTCAAGCTGAAAGTAACTGCAGCAATTCTTGAAAACAGCCAAGAAAGCTACAAGTGAATACAACAAAGTTCATGTTTAACCCCTGCATCATGATACACTGGACTTCAGCTTGACTCATGTTTATTATGGACAATCATCAGCACAAACTCAATTACAGCTGCAAATAGTATAACTATACAATTGTTTAAAAAATATATAATTTTAAAACTGGCCCACTTTAGGAATCACATGAACTAAGCTTGTAAGAATAATATACCTCTGGCCCCAAATCCAGGACAAATACACACAGAATATCATTCTACTGTTCCACAAATCTTAGATCCTAAATTGATTGTTTCTGTTTGCAGTGTAAAATTGCTTGAAAAGATGAACGTTACTTTTAACTTTGTACATTTTATTTGAGCAATTTGGAACAGTGTTTTCACCAGACTAGAAATGGCCGCAGTGTTTCTAATGATGCAGGGAATACAGACCCTCCTGTGTGAGATGCTCATCTGTCTTAATGTCACAGCCACAACCAACACTGGGGCAGTTTCCCTGATGCTCATGCTTTACATTGTTTTTCCCCACATGCACCAAGCCATAGAGTTGTGCAAGTTAATGGAGTAATAGCCAAGCCTTTAACATTACAAGGACAGTGGTCTATAATATGTGAATGATTTACTATGGAAGTTGCGTCACATTTATATGAAGAAATTAACTTGTCTATTGCCACCTTCTTATTTTTGTATGTAGGCCCACTTTTCTCAGGTTAGTATGAGACGTGATATTAAAAGATTATGTTGTATTAAAGTTATCTTAACAAGTGCATTTTTCTTGTTGTTTAGATTCACTTTGTATCATGTTCTGTATGAATCGTCACATCATGGACTGACCACAGGGGTGCTTTACACTCATCACCAAGATATGAAATAGAAAGCTATATACATATAAACAAGAAGATGTATGCATTAGTTAAGATAATGGAGATACCCATTTCTCTTTAATAGATAAATAAGTTCCTCAGCAAGTTTCAGTACTAGTGGACAAGCGGCCTATACAGTACACAATACAGTACAGCAGTAAAATCCATTGTTGTCAGTTTTTGAACATTATTCAGTAGGTTTCACTCAACTTTAATGAAGCAAAATGTCTTAATTCTATAAGGTCATGCAAACATTTTGGCCATAGCTAATTTTAGCGATTTAATAGGCTATTTGTATCTGTTCTTCCGTTTATTTCCCTTCTGTCTTTGGTGTCAGTATAACAGACGTTTTTTTCAGCATCAGTGAGGCACTACTTTAATTTCTAGGGAAGGTAATTTCTTAAGCCCCTTTCACACTGGCATGCTCTACCTGGGTCAGAACCTATCCAGGTCAGGACCCGGTGTCATGTGGGTCGGGTACGCAATTTCACACTGCGTTTGTTAAAGCAGGGTTGACCTGGGTGACAGATGCAAGTGCACAACACATGTATCAATGCCTCGGAAGCAGCTTGTTACTGATGCTTCCATCCAAGCTTCTCTGGATTGAACTGTCGGCCCAAATGTTGATTAGATCAAATGTTTCTACATCCCTTCTGCTCATGCTGTGTCTCAGTCAATGGAAGTGAAACCTTCACGCAGGCGTGCCTGTTTGCGACAGCTTAAGAATGACCATCAAGCATTTTGTCTCGCTCAACCCAGGTCAAAGCGTGTCAACCCACATCCTGAGGTGGGTCACTAGGACTCAGGTATGTGGTTTCACACTACGTGGGATTGTGACCCGGGTAGCCCGGACCCGGGTAGGCGTGCCAGTGTGAAATGGGCTTTACCTTTTCTGTGCAATGTGAACTGTATATTCTCAAGTAATTATCATTATCGTCTGGTTCCTACTTCTACTTCCTTCTCCTGCTCTACTCTTTATCGGTGCACGTTAATACTGTTTGGGTTTCACAAAACACACACTTGCGTTTTAGACAGTGTGTAGCCTACGCGTCTGCTCCTGAGCCAGTCAACTGGTGTTAAACCACTGAAATATACACTTAAGCTGGTAGAAGGTCATGGTGCGCGCAAGGAAGGCCAGGGTAACAAAAACATTATTCCGCCGCTGGGAAAATAGTTACATCAGCCCAGCCAGCGCCTGGGGTGATTTGAGATTAAATCACAATCTTTGGGACACCATGACAGCCTTTCTGAAACTAGGACTGTCCCAGCCAGGGTTGCCAACCTTTTTTTTTTTATTCAACTATATTTTCTTTTACTGACATCATTTTGTTAAAAACTGGAGTAAGCTTGGCTCTCCGCAATAGCGCTATTTTGTGTCAGCATTCATCAGCCGCCAGATCCGTCAAGTCAGTAACTTGGTACTCCATAAATTCCATTTCTAGGCTATCCAGCATATTTCCAAGAACAATCTGTGGGAAAAGCATTGCCAGCTGGACAATGTCTCCCGAGCTCGCTGTGCTTTGGCTGCTTGTTTGAAGAATGCATACTAATTTCAGCACAGTATTGTTAATTGGCATTCTTCTTTTGATACTTTTCACTGCCATCACATAAGGTATAGGTACTGTATATGTAAGTTGAGCTGATTGGGAAAGCCGCAAAGCAATACAAAATATACCATCTTTATTTTAATCCAAAATCACAGACATTTTTTGTTATTTACAGGTTTTTTTTACTGACTGTCTGTAAATTTACAGACAGTTGGCAACCTTGGTCCTGACCAAACCGGGACATTTAGTGGTTTTAATTTTAATATAAATATAAATATAAAGGAATAGCATAGATCTGGAATATACACCAGATGATGGATTTTTGTTAAAGCAGCTTTCACTGAAGTAACAATGCCATAGATCTCTACCATGTGTTCAGTGAGCTTAACAAGTGAAACATGTTTGTGCAGGCTTGGAAAGTATATTGCCTTTGGCTGTTTTAAAACCTGGACAAGATCGCAAACACACAAGCACACACCCACACTTTCTTGTTATAGGAATGCAGGTCATTTCCAAAATGTTTATTTATATAACAGTTTCTGTGTCTTTTTGTATATATAGCTGGGGTATTGAGTAGAGTTTACAGCAACTCAGGAAACCTGTTAAATTAGTGTACTGCTAACAAGCCACACAGAACAAACTTAGTTGCTGGAAGTTTAAAACAAACAACTCTGAAGAGCTAACCACATTCTTGACATTAAAAATACCCTGCCACAACATTCCAGCACACCAGGGCAGGATTACTCTACCACCACAAGAAAATAAAACACATTCACAAGAAACTGAACCAACTTATTAACGGCTATGTTAAACAGAACAGAGCTATTCAATTTGACTATTTTAAAGGTGAAAAAAAACGTATCTATGAGAAAATAACTTGACTAGCCCAGTTTGTTGTCACACTTTGTTTTGTCTGCTGCGTATGCTTTTAAAGGAACTGAAAATACATTGTGGATTCCTTACTATCAAGTCCAGCTTCTATCTATCACTATCCTTTATGTGCTTGAAGACTATCAAAAAGTCCAGCAGTACGTCCTTCATTAAATGTAGACACTATATTCTGAGGTGAAACTCAAAACTCAGAACATTACGGAAAATGTCTTTAACAGGGTTTCCGTTTTTTAAGCCAAAACATTTGTCTACTTTACTTTTCTGGCTTGATTAGTTTCTTCTGAGTTTTTAATTCAGGCTTTAAAGTTCAAATATTTGTCAAGCATAGGCAATATTAGAATGCCAGCAAATTATATTTTACCGCACCAAAAATGTACAAAAAACAAAAGCCAAGTTACATATACAATATATTGTGGCAAAGTGGGGGTATTCTTTGCCACACTTGCCACGGGACCTTTCACACTGTCTTCTTGTGTCAAAAGAAGTATACTGGACCACAGCTGAATTCAAAACAGGGCTGTGCCTGTATATTTATTTTCATTAAACAAAACACACACACACACACAAAAAACAGCCTAACTCCAGCAAGGAGTGCTTAGCTAAACAAGTTCTAGCTAATAAACTGGACAGCTAAGTCATTCACCAGTAACCAAATATACTTGTTCATTACAAGTACCACAATACCTTTTTTATTTTTCCCAGTTTGGGAACTGTTGCTCCAGGTCTTCACCTTAACACAGACAAACCAAACATTTCAGACCTGGTTTATATACCTGCCTGACTCAATCCCCAATTTACCTTGTGTGGCTGTTTAAAGGCAGCCACAAGACACACATTTCACAGTGTGCAGGGCCTCTGCCGTGTCACACATCCTCTCCCCATTCCACAGACACTTCGCATCCCCACCACCACCCCTTGAAACCCAGCCACTTCACCACGTCCTGAATTGTCAATTTTTAGACCTTCATGTGGGTGGGTTGGCCCACATTCCGGAGTCTCCGGGAAGGGACCAAGAACCGACAACAGGACATCGGGAGAGCAGGTTGGTGACTGGGTGGCTGTAGCAACAGGCAGAGGCGAGAGCCTCGGCGACTGTGCAGTGATGTCTGGTTCACCAGGGCGAATGGAACGGGAGACCAGACGAACGACTGTGCCTGGTCGTGCAGCGACCAGGGAACTAGGCCCAGCGACCAGAGGTCCAGAAACAAAAGTTGGGTGTCTGGGAGCACGGGTCAAGGGAGCTGACCTACCGGTGTCAGATTGGTGCCCCAGGTGGTGGTCTCTTCACCTCCTCCCCATTCTCTGTATCCGGTGACTCCCTTTTCTCGGGTTCTGGAGAAGGCGGCCCTTCTTTCTTTGACACTGGAGACAGCGGTGATTCTCCCTTTGGTTCTGGAGACAGTTGGGCTTCTCCCTCTGGCACTGGTTCTAGAGACAGTGGGGCTTCTCCCTCTGACGCTGGTTCTAGAGACAGTGGGGCTTCTCCCTCTGGAACTGGTTCTAGAGACAGTGGGGCTTCTCCCTCTGGCACTGGTTCTGGAGACAGTGGGGCTTCGCCCTCTAGAACTGGTTCTGGAGACAGTGGGGCTTCTCCCTCTGGCACTGGTTCTAGAGACAGTGGGGCTTCTCCCTCTGACGCTGGTTCTAGAGACAGTGGGGCTTCTCCCTCTGACGCTGGTTCTAGAGACAGTGGGGCTTCTCCCTCTGGCACTGGTTCTGGAGACAGTGGGGCTTCGCCCTCTAGAACTGGTTCTGGAGACAGTGGGGCTTCTCCCTCTGGCACTGGTTCTAGAGACAGTTGGGCTTCTCCCTCTGACGCTGGTTCTAGAGACAGTGGGGCTTCTCCCTCTGACGCTGGTTCTAGAGACAGTGGGGCTTCTCCCTCTGGCACTGGTTCTGGAGACAGTGGGGCTTCGCCCTCTAGAACTGGTTCTGGAGACAGTGGGGCTTCTTCCTCTGGCACTGGTTCTAGAGACAGTGGGGCTTCTCCCTCTGACGCTGGTTCTAGAGACAGTGGGGCTTCTCCCTCTGACGCTGGTTCTAGAGACAGTGGGGCTTCGCCCTCTAGAACTGGTTCTGGAGACAGTGGGGCTTCTCCCTCTGGCACTGGTTCTAGAGACAGTGGGGCTTCTCCCTCTGACGCTGGTTCTAGAGACAGTGGGGCTTCTCCCTCTGACGCTGGTTCTGGAGACAGTGGGGCTTCTCCCTCTGGCACTGGTTCTGGAGACAGTGGGGCTTCGCCCTCTAGAACTGGTTCTAGAGACAGCAGGGCTTCTCCCAATGGCTCTGCACACAGCAGCAGCTCCTGTCTCCCTGGCTTTGGTTATGGGCAATCTTGCCATAAATGTCCAAACTCTTCACAGAGTCCACACCAGTATGGTGGGACAAAAGGTCAGTCTCTCTTCAGGCTGCTTTTCTGGTTCTGGCAGCAGCCACTCTTGTTCCGACAGTAGCAACTCTGGCTGGCAGACTCTCTCTGTTTCCAGCAGGAGCTCACAGTGCTGGTATAGCCAGTCCTCCAAAACTGCTGTCAGGCCAAGAACACACAGTTGCCTTAGCTCAGCTTGCTCATGGCAGGGCAAGCTAAAAAAAAAAATCATTTTTCTTCTTTTACACAGACAAATAAAAAAGCTTTGCCCACTATCTCCACCATAGGTGGCAAAGTGTGGATTTCTTTGCCATGGTCGGGACATTTTTCCAATCTCTTCTGGTGATAACAAGTAGATAGGGTGTAAAACAGAACGGTGCCTGTGTACTTCTATTAATTTACAAACAAAACAACTCCTCCAAGGAGTGCTAACTAAACTTTTACAAGTTTTTAACCAATAAAACCGGACAGCTACCCCTTTTACCGATGATCAAAAGCAACACTTTTTCAAGTATTATATCAAGTATTTTTTTTTTAATATAGAGCCTGTCCCCCACAGGCTTCCTCCAGGCCTTAGCCTTCAAACACCTGCCTGCTTAATTAAAGGCAGGTGTTTCTAATTAAATTAGAGCCAGGTGTAATTCATCCTGGCTCACTCTGATGGTATTCTGGGAGATGTAATCCCATTATCCTCCAAGACTACACCTTTCCTCCCCCTACTCTACCACAATATATGCATAAGTTAATAAATGAAAATTAATCAAGACACAATCCAGGGCTAACTTGGGCCCGTTTCATTAATAAATACAGATCTTGGTAGCTCTTGGTAGATCAAAATTGGTAGATCTTCTCTCTAAAACTAAAATGTGGAGTGGGGGAAGCCTACTGTCTGGTTACTTAATTTGCTTCTTCAGCAAGAAATGTATACATTAATGTGTTTAACATCCCCTACTTATTCTTATCAATGTAATTACACTATTGTAAATTCAAATGCTGGGTACCACACCATTGAACTGCCTTTAAAATATCTGCTTTCTGAATATCATATATCTACAAGCTACCTTTCAACCACGTTGCTGTTTTCTTTATTTGTACAATAGCAATGACAGAATTGTATGTACACCAACAGGTTTTGCAATAAGACATTGTGGCAGGCCTGATGTTCTGCACATGAAAAGTGGGATTTGTGTTTATTTTTGTAAGTAGTTTTGTGTTTAATTTGTGTAAAATTAACTTATGTGGAATTAACTCCTCCAACACTGGGGTCGTGGTTTGGTTAACTTGTGTAAACACAGGGATTTTTTGGGGGATGTTTAGATCACACACAGTGTAGGAGCATGTTGTATCAACAAGACCTCCTGTATAGTGCAGTAGTGCTCGCCGTCTTCAAAACACCTTTAGTGTGTGGTTTTGTTTTGAAGTTTTTAATTTTGCTTTTTGTATGCTGTATCGTATATCCTGGGCTACCATCGCTGGTAGCGTCATATGATTTTCTGTTGGTATTTATGTAAATAAAACCTGCGCACCTCTATTTGACAACATCATCTCCCTGTGTCTCAGTGATAAGTTGTTTTAACATTTAATCTTCAATTTCTGATATCAAAAATTCTATTTCTGATATAAATATTCTATTCCACCTGGGCTGTACTTCCCTTGATTAAACTTAATTGTGGGTAATTTGAAAGTGCTAGGCCAAAGATATTCTATACCCCAAGATATTCAACTCCACTTATTCTCTATGGGGACTTACGCCACGCTTCATGCAAAAGGTTAAGAGAGCTTGGGAGAAGTTTTTCTTTTGAGCGTCAGAGGAGCTGTGTCGGATAGACCTGATGGTATCGATGTTTAACCCTTTAAGGTCCAAGCTATTTTCACCTGTTTTGTACTGTTAGATTTGTGGCTATAACTCTAACTATAAAAGTTACAGGTACATGTCTTACATGAAATGAATGTGCACACACTAGGATTTCATAAAAAAAAAAAAGTTAAATTGTCTGAAACACCCTGTTCAATACAGATAACAAAAACCACAGAAAAAGAGAGACTTTTTAGGGAAAAAAAAACATTTATTGTTTGTAAAATTATTTTTAACATGGCCACATCAAATCTGACAGTACACAATGAAACTTCAACAAAAAATGTTTTGAACAAATTGGATGACAAATACAGGAATTATAGTCATATATATAGGGACCAAAAGCATCAACAAAAAAAAAAAACTGAACAATTGAAAAATGTGCAATAGATGGAGCAAGATGGAGCTATTCACTGTGGCTTGAATGGCCAGCAAGGTGGCGACCATGGCAACCAAACTCCAAGAGCTCTTGTCTCGTGCTTCTGATCCACAAACATGAAAAACAAATATATATTTATTTATCGGAAAATAGGTCCTTGTGCCTTCAATGTCGCCATTTCTCTTATTTTGTAAGGATTTTGTGTGAAAATGTGTAGATGTAAGTCTATATCTGGATGAGTAGTCCTCCCTGTGATTGATCTTTTTACTCCAAATGTATATTATGCTATTTGTTCTGAAAGAAGAAAAACACATGTTACTAAATTCATAAGAAATATGAATACAATACTATAAGCCTTTAAATTACAGTTCTGAATTGAAGCAAAAAGATTTGCAAATAGCAGCCCTGTTCACAACCTCTGCTAGTTCTTGTGAATGTGTCCTCTAATATTAATAATGCACACCTGACTGTATATAACAAGTCTGCCATTCAATGAAGGGGAAATATACTGCATGTTAACAGAATAAAAAAGACAAGGATAAATATAACAACTATATAAAAACTACAAAAACCTGAAAGGTGTTAAAAAATGTTACATGTTGTACAGGACCATTTCTCGTTGATTATCATCTAAGTTTGAAGTGAAAATCTGCAGGATTTTCTAGAAATGTGTGCAGTCTGCTGCCTTCTATCAGCTCTATCAAACTTTACAGCCAGATCTGCTGACCCTCATGTCTGAATCAGATGAGTGACAGGGAGATGCAGATTGTATATATTATAGAACATATGGCAGGGAAGACAAATATTATAGTCATGGGAGGGACAAAAATGTGCAAAACATCACTCTGGCTTCCTCTAATTGTTATGGCAACAGCATCGATACTGACAAAAACACTCTCAACAGATATTATATAATTTGTAGTTGATTGATTAGATTACTTAGATTGTAAGTGAACAGGATTGCTTCAGGAGTAATTAGTATACCACCATTAAAGCCTATTATATAAAACTGCAGCGCCAAAGCATGTTCAATGCATAGCAAAGTAAAAGAATAGTGAACCACCTGTAAAATGACAAAGAGCTCCAGATAAACAGTATTACACTGTTTAATCAAATTGGCAACTGAGTGCAATTATACATATTAATACAATTTTTAAATGAATGGTTCTCCTCTGAAAAAGTAAGTTACTTAAAATATTGAATTTCTTTGTTACATTTCCTTGTATTATTTTATGGTGTCTGCAAACATTCTCAGTGGTTCTGGTATTGCTTCATTATTGAGTTTTAATTTTTCTCTAAATCTGTCTTGACCTGGTTCTGAGCTGCTTTAAGCTTGTCTGAGGAATCCTAAATGCCAGCCCTGAACAACCTTCCTCTATCCATTTAAATCATGTGACAATGTTATCTTTCAGCTCTGCCAGTCTATCACAATATTATGCTATCACCATAACATTGTAAGTGAAATGTAAAATAACAATTCAAATTACATTACAGGTACTCCTGAATTAGCTTCAGTACCATTTATCACTGTTTAATAAAGTTTTTCTAAACCTTGAAACATTTCTGAAGGTTCAACCTCATAGAGAAGCACTCTCCTCCATGTTGGTCCGCAGGGAATTAAAACTGGATATTGAACTACAGGTATACAATGATAGGGTACAGTGAGACGAGTATTTTAAAACTATGGGGCTATGGCATGTAATGTTGGACAGACCCACCTGTTCTTTTATGAAGAACTATCCATCACTTCAAGACACAGTCAGATTTCTAATACCTTAAAACTGCAAGTTCAAGGTCTCCAATTGAACTTTTTGCTGCCTGAATATTCCCATCTTTTGTCCCCAAGTGTTAAAGAAAAACTAGTAGACGAAATACACAGTGGTCAAGTAACCTCATAGAACTAATAATACTTGTACTGTATTGGTTTCGGTTGGTAGCAGAAACTGTGCTGTCTTTCCCTGAGACTGTTTAATAAATGTTTTTCTGTCATAATCTCAGTCAGTACAAAAAACAATATATTTATTTTTATATCCCCATTCGGTCACATTTTTAATAACATTTTTAGAAATTTTAAAACCGTGTGTTACTAACATACTTGATGTAAATACACATCTTGGCTAGCAAATAACCTAACATGCAATAAAGACAGTAGCCTCATTAAGTACTTTATTATAATACTTTGGAATCCAGATATCACAGGTGTAAAACGTTACTGGATCCAAAATACAGTATTTATTGCAGTTCTAATTATGAGGTCTAACTAGCCTGAATATACAGACTGTATCGGCATCACTATAGTTTCTTACGATATACTATATTATGTACAAGCAGTATACTATTGAAACTAAAGTGTTTTGAACAGTACTGACAAGCTGAAACAATTGCTACAAATATCGATTTGTGAAACAGAAAGAAACAATGCTAGCTTTTTAATGAAAACATTGCAACTTTCCTTGCCAAACCCCTTATGAACCAGCACCACTTTAAGCATTTTAAGAAGCCATTCAGCCCACAGCCAAGTCGACAGAAGCTCTGGTGTTCATGGCGTTCTGAGGCAGCAAGCTGGACATTTTTCAGTTGTTGCCCAGTCCCCACCCCACTATAGCCTGCCCCCGAATGCTCAGGCGGAAGTGTGTGTGTTCACTCCATTCATGTTTAAAGGGATTCTTCTCAGTTTCGACAACACGCGTCTTCACGGCCAGGGTACACCACGTACAATTCTGGTACCTCAAGATCCTGTGCAAGAAGAAAGGCCTCATGGAAATAATGTTGTGGATTCTAAGATACCGTGGAAACATTCGCAGAATGGACTGAGAAGTTTTTTTTTTCTTGGAGGTTAAAGAAAGCCAGTGGAAAAATACAGTATATTTTGGGGGTAAAGGGCTGCTTGGTAATTACATGTGTGTTTCAACCAATCTAACACAGGCTCGCTGGTGGTGGGGATGTGTTAAAACAGAAGACATACAAAACAAGAGCTGGGTGTATTAAAAAAAAATCGATACGGCGTAACTGTGGAAGATCGTATTACAACTGATCAAATGCTTGAATGAATTATTTAATTGCTCAGGACAGACCTTGCTCGTTTTACGTGCTTGACGTTGGAAAAGTGGATCTGATGGTGGACTAGAAAGAAACATTTTTTTTCTCTCTCTATCTGAAATATCAAATCAAAGAGATGGTGATTTCAGAAATGTGTATTGGTGTGTAACCCTCGTCGTCATGCGGTGTTGGGGGAGGATCGGAGCAGGAACCTCACATTGGATTTCATGTTTTGCAACAATGTTGCTTCTGCATCTAGCAGGATTATATTAAAAATCATGCAACAAAATGATACGTAATCATTAACAGGAAAGATAGTTTGCACTATTTAACAGTTTGGGGAAAACAATTAAAGCAAGGGACTATTGCATCTAATTTGAAAATTAATTATTACAGTTATTATTAAGCAAACATCTAAACGGGTCTGTTCATTTTTAATAATGGAAAAATAAAAACAAGCGCGTTGAAACAATTCCGAAAGTACGCGCGGTTTTGCCATGAAAAGATTGTACACTGTTAATTGTTAATTTCAGGACATTTTTATTTATCAATTAAATCAGAGAAGCTTGTATTACCCGGAAAAATAACTATAAGCAGTTTGGATTACCCGATATTATTGGCCCCAATGTAACATTTTTCATAATTATTTTTTTTTTCTTTTACATTAGTTGCTATGGCGTCGTTTCCAGATTCCGATCTGCAGACATGCCCCCTTTGCAAGGAAATGTGCGGCTCCTCCGCACCGATCTCCTCCAATTCATCTACCTCATCTTCCTCATCTCAGACCTCTAGCTCTTCTACCTCATCCTCCAGGAGGCTCCACGTCCTGCCCTGCCTTCATGCCTTCTGTAGGCAGTGCCTGGAAGGGCAGCGGAGCCCCGGTGACCCCCTCAAACTCAAATGCCCGACGTGTGACCAAAAGGTCTCCATCTCCGAGTCCGGGGTGGAAGCCTTGCCATCCTCCAATTTCCTTTTAAACAATCTCCTGGACGTGGTGGTGTCCTCTGAAGAACAGAACAAGAACGGCTGCCGGAGTAACAAACACTCTCACGGCCTGCTCGGGACTCACCATCTCGGGGAGGCACAGTGCAGCTCATGCGATGAAGGCAACCCCGCTACCTCACATTGCCTGGATTGCCAGGAGTACCTCTGCGATAACTGCGTCCGAGCCCACCAGCGAGTTCGCCTAACCAAAGACCACTTTATTGAAAGGTTTATAGATAGCTTGCAAATGGCGAGCCGGAACAGTAACTCAAATAATACCCCTATAACCCTTTCCCAGTCCTTCCATTCTGCTTACCCACTGATGCCAGTCTTTCAAGACCGGATGAGCTTCTGCCAGCAGCATGATAATGAGGTGAGTACATGCAGAAGTGTTAGATAAAACAAAAAAGTATCCCCTTTTATTGTGCGTGCTCACTGTCTGGCATCTGGCTTTTATTCTAGGTTGTTGTTAAGTTTTGAAAATCAGGGTTAGTTATTAAGTATAATACTAAAGTCAAACACAGTTTGCAATTTTGATCAAGGTTAATATATATTGCAGTCAATGTAATAAATTATACCAACTATTCAATTTTTTTTTTTAATTAAATAATCAATAGGTTATTGGGCTACAAAAAAAAAAAAGAAAAAACATTTTGTGACCGAATATGTGGCTGTTAAAACTATACCTCCTTTCACGTTTTCTCTTGTGGCACATATTGGCGAAACGTTGGAGGAACTAGAGAGTTGGATAAGACCCTAAATTATAAGTGGTTTTGTTTATAAACACTGGCATTTTAGGCCCCACAGGTGATGACTCTGGCCAAAACCTAATTAACTCATTTGAGAGAGTCGTAATGGTGTCACAGCCTTAAAATTATATATATATATATATATCTAAATGTGTATATTAAATGTATATATAAAATTAACTAAGTAATAAACAAAACAATAGTTGGCTTCTGACGTTCTAGTTACTAAAGCAAGGTACATATGGACCCCTTGTTCATCTGGGGCGGTCACTTTGTAAACAAAACACCTGGTTACGTCAGTCCATCAATCAACTTGTTTTTATATAGTGCCTTTCATGGCGAGCCATCCCAAAGCGCTTCACAATCAAATAAGTGAAAAGGCCTATGAAAACAAAACATAAAGGAAGTTAAAACACAAACCAGCAAATAAGTTTCCCTGTTAGAGGCCTATTTTACCAAAGCCTGTCATTAACACTTTATTGGAAACCACAAGAGGTTTTTTGGATACAATGACACCTGTCACTTGCTACAAATTAATATTCGGATGCAGGCTACTTAACCTTTTGGACAAAGGAAACTTTCACTAAATTGCTTAGAGGATTATGAGATTACCATTATCCCACCCCCATTGAATGTTTAATAGCTATGGATGATATATTTCCCCCCAGCTAGCTATCATTTTTTTAATTAATTTGTATTGCAGTCTAGTTATGAACATAGACTGTGATGCAAATCACAGTAGCCCATAGTTTAAAGTCACCTGTCTTTTGTGCATTTGAAAATAATGTCTAAATGTTTAAAATAAACATGAAGTTCCTGGTAAACAAAACCTGGACTGCTGGAGTTTCTAGAGGACTGGGATTCACACAACAGTATGTAAACCTAAATGGGGTTGCACAGATGCACATGTGCTTTTATTCTGTCCTTAAGGCTTAGCTTAATATTGCCTTTTTAATTTGAATAGAGCAACCAATGCATAATGATTTTCATACAATTCTTTTTTTTTTTTTTTTCCCCAGGACTGAATTTGTAATACATATGGTTAACACTGATTTGGTTCACCAAATATCAGATGTTTTTTGTTTGTTTAATCGTGCCTGAGAAAAGACAGTCAGCTCATATGTATTCTTATTGTGCTTACTTCATTCATTTGTCACTGTGCTCAGGATGTGGGATAATGGAAGTAGGGATTATGTGTTTGATGTGTCAAACTAAACAGAATTCGGGTCCCCCCCACCCTTTTGAAGGCTGACTCGCCAATTTTTGATGTTTTCTGTTTGTATTGTTGTCTGGCTAATTGGATGGTGGAATAGATATAACTGAGGTTATTTGCTTATTATTATTATTATTATTATTATTATTATTATTATTATTATTATTATTATTATTATTATTATTGATATCCCTTGGGAGAGGGGTTACACACAAGAGTAGATAGAGGCTGAGCGTACAGGACAGGTCCATTGTGTTTCGTAGGGAGTACCGTTGTTCAAATTATGGGTGTAGTCTGTCTTGTGACCTTGCACTCACACTACTGCTGAGGTGCCACTGCTGCACTGGGTTATGTTTCAGACAAAAGAATGAGTTAATGGGGTCCACATTTTTGAAATCCTCCTAGGTTATGAATCACTAAAGTGAAGACTAAACAGTTTTCCCAAGCCAGTTAATGGTTTTATAGGTCAAATAATTTATTGTTATAAGTATAAACTGCATTCTAAGCAGGGATGTTGAAACACAGCCTGTGCATTGTTTAATATTGTAGAAACATATTGCTAATCTGATATAAGCATGATGGACCCCCCCTCTCCCCCCCCCCATTGCATTGCAGTGTGACTTGTGTTCATCTAGGCTGTCTCCTGGTGATGTAATGCCAATAGATATAACAAAGCGTATACACATTATGTTGTAAAATTTGAGCAAGGAAGCGTTTTTTTTATTTCATATTTTTCCTTTCCTAAGTAAAGGTAGCCTACTTGTGAAACCAGACTTTTACAACAGATACTTCCTGTAGGATTCTTGCTATCTGTCGTGTATCCATCCGTCGCATACATTGGTCTAAAGAAGCTGAAATTTGCTGACGAGATACAGAGAGAGACTACATCACAACCAGGGTTGGATACCAAAGAGTGAATAAGCAAGTCGAAACCGCCGACTGCCGGGCTAGTAGCCGGAGTTTAGTTTATTATTGAACAAAGAAGATTAGTTCAGAGATTGTAGATCCCACAAAACTTTGCTGGTAGTGTCACGTGAGCTGTTCAATATGTTGATATGTAAATAAATCCTGTTTGCCTGTGGGGCGTATCAACTTCAACCGCCATATAGATCTCCTGTCTGTCACTCAGCAGCGAATGCACGCACCCACATGGCAGACGGCTACTCTGTCACAAGCATTAATACCCTACCTTTCTAAACAAGGGATTTAGGGGAGCTCCCTAATAAAAGCTGAATCTCAAAACAATAATTGTATGAAATATAGTAATTGTTACAGCTGTGTAGAATGGTATTTAAAACAGGATTCATTTATCCAACTTTCTACATATCCCCCCTTACTCTGGTCCTACCGCAGTCAGACACGTGATGGACTACTGTATTTACAGTTCTGAATGTAAGTTTAGTAATAGTCTTATAATTTAGACACCATTTATTCAACATTTTAGATTTCTGACATTTGACTCATAAAAAGTGCTTTATCTTTACCCTTTGCAATAAATAAATGACAAAGCCCTTTGCAAAGCACAGCAAGATATTTATTCAACCAAGATATTTGGTCATCGGATCACTGCTTGGTTAAGCCTAGACTTTTCTGTTCCTTAGGAATAAGATGCAATTCATTGTACACTAGCCTTATGTAGCATGGGAAATAACACTGTTTAAATACCAATACTAATACTTATTTGTGAGGGTAGTATACCTGAGTCTGTAGAGTTATTTTGTGCTTTAGTTCATTAGGGTCTTAATATAGTTGACTAATCTAAATGCAAATATATGCATGTTTTAGAAAGCTAACATCAATTAGCAGCAGGGAAACTGTTTAAGGTGGCATTTATTTGGACTCTGCTAAAATGTTAATTGAATTTTTTAGAAATTCCTTACAAAAACACCTGAAAACGTATGATGGTAAATAGACTGTTAGTTTTACACCATGTGTAAAGGGGAAATAATATAACACTATATGCTTTACTTACAGCTCCACAGTTTAATTTTATACTCAAACATTTGCGATTGTCCTCTATAGACCTGTTAGTTGTTCTTGAATGGACCAGAATGAGTTTCATTGTGACCCACGTGCTTAACCAAATTTAATTCTGCTTTCTCATAATCCTTTGGCTTTTCTAGGAATTATTGATTTTTGAGCCAACCCCTTTTCCTATTGCTTTTCAGCAATGGAGAAATTGTATTGCAGTAGGTAAAGAGCTGGAAAGAACTGCTGTCATCAGTGCTAAAGGTGAGCATGTGGCCAGTTTAATTAACCCTTTACGCTTGGTTCACATATTATTTATTTCTTAGCAGACACCCTTATCCAGGGCGACGTGCAGTTATAAAATATCACATTGCAGATAAGAGCACTTAAAGTACAATAAAATCAGTAGATAGTAAGATCAAATACAAATGAGCAAAATAAGACCAATTTCAAATAAGACCAATTACAAAAAATGTGACTGCAGATACCTTTGAGTAAAACCAAGTACAAGATACAGAAAATAGTTATAATTAAGATCAGTAGTAGAATGCTGCAAAATATCGGGCAGTTCAGTGCAAGTACAAGATGATGCAAGTACTAGGACTACTGGGTGACATAGTCCAGTATAGTCGAGAGTTGTGAGGTTTACAGATGCTGTCTGAACAGGTGTGTCTTGAGGAGGCGCCAGAAGGTGGTCAGGGACTGAGCAGTCCTGATATCTGTGGGTAGGTCGTTCCACCACTGAGTGGCAAGGGTGGAGAAGGAGTGGGCTGTGGAAGCAGGGGAGCGGAGGGGGGAGGGGGGGGGGGGGGTACAGCTAATCTGCCGGAGGTGGAGGAGTGGAGATGGCGAGAGGGGGTGTATGGAGAAATATGTGGACTGACATTTTTTTTATTACTTTTCTGTAGAGAGCATGTTGAATGAATTGGAGTAGGTCTACAATTCTTTGTAAGTGTATTTACTTAAAGTGTGCCCAGTAGAGAGTAACATGAAGGCGGGACTCCCGTGGGATCCACGGGATTCCTGCATTACGGGAAAAAAATGGTGTTAAACGGGATGGTACAGGACTGAAGCTCACGGGAACGGTCAGTGACCGGTAAATAAAAAATAAATAAGTAAACCTCTCAGGACAGGCAAGAACGGGATTTAAGCTTCCGGGAATGGGAAATAATGGGACTACTCTGCCACCAGCAGACAGGAAGAGTGTTTTTTTTTGTTGTTGTTTAAAGTCGTAAGAGCCTTTGACATGGAACGACTGTTACCATAAACATACAAAATAATATTAACAGGTCTCACTTGAACATATAATCGCATTAATTTTACCAAATTATGTTTAATCGCGCTACAATGAATCAAATAATACCGGGAAATACACAGAGGGCGATCTCCATTTCCTGGTGTGGGGCCAGGAGACTGTGACCTCAGGCTCCATGCATCTGCCAGTATGGATGACAGCGACAGTGAAAGTGAGAGTAGCTTAATTTTATAAGTTTCAGACACCTCTTATGAATGTGAATTATGTAGTGATGGATCTGATGTAGAGAGAGAAAACAGGGATTGTCTCCCGTATCAATTCGAGCCGTATGCCTCCGAATCAGAAGGTTCAAACTCAGAGAGAGACTCCGACAACACCAACTCAGACAGACCGGAGGGACAGCAGATGTCCGCGGAGAATCAGCGTCTTGGCAACACGGAATGGTTTATAAAAACCCTTATGTTTAACATAGATTAATACTTAAAATATTTCATATTACCCATAATTGTATAGTTATGTCAGTCCTTTAGTTAACAATATTGATACATGAATTATTGATACTAGCAGAATAACTGAACACTCTGGATTGCTACTGTGCAGTATGTTAAGGATGTGCACATTTTTTATGATTATTACCCCTAATCATAATGCAGAGATGTCAAAGGCTACAATTTGGCCGTAGCAGATGCTATTTTTTGGAGGTACTGCTTCAGCGCTACGTTGAAGGGGTATGTATAATAAATAAATAAATGCATGATGGATACTCTCTGAACCTTTATGAAATATTATTTCAATACCATGTGTGTGTGTTTTTTTTTTTTTAAATGAATCAATGGTTTGTAATACTGGGCTAAAACCAATTCCAAAATGTTTTTCCAATATTATAACAGCAAGAGAATTGCTGTTATAATAAAAAGATTCAAAGAGGAGGTCAAATGTCTTAAGAGACACAAATGGAAAAATCATAGACGAAGAAAAAAAAATAGCAAATATATTAAATGATTACTTTTCACAGGTTTTTACAAATGAGGACACTTTTCACAGGTTTTTTATGAGGACACAGACAACATGCCCCACATGTCGACCTGTTCCTATCCAGTTTTAAATAACTTTAGCATAACAAAGGCAGAATTGTTAAAGGGACTAGGAGCTCTTAAAATAAACAAATCCCCTGGGCCGGATGAGATTGGGGAGTTGGTTCCAGACCCTCACAATTCTCTGTGTAAAAAAGTGCCTCCTATCTTCTGTTCTGAATGCCCCTTTATCTAATCTCCATTTGTGACCCCTGGTCCTTGTTTCTTTTTTCAGGTCAAAAAAGTCCCCTGGGTTGACATTGTCTGTCTATACCTTTTAGGATTTTGAATGTTTGAATCAGATCTTCTTTGTTCAAGTATGAATAGATTCAATTATTTTAGCCTGTCTGCATACGACATGCCTTTTAAACCTGGGATAATTCTGGTTGCTCTTCTTTGCACTCGTTCTAGAGCAGTTTTAACATTACTTCCCTTGATTTAAATTCAACACTTCTCACAATATATCCAAGCATCTTGTTGGCCTTTTTTATAGCTTCCCCACATTGTGTAGATGAAGACATTTCTGAGTCAACATAAACTCCTAGGTCTTTTTCATAGTTCCCGTCTTCAATTTCAGTATCTCCCATATGATATTTATAATGCACATTTTTATTGCCTGCATGCAATACTTTACACTTTTCTCTATTAAATGTCATTTGCCATGTGTCTGCCCAGTTCTGAATGCTGTCTAGATCATTTTGAATGACCTTTGCTGCTGCAACAGTGTTTGCCACTCCTCCTATTTTTGTGTCATCTGCAAATTTAACAAGTTTGCTTACTATACCAGAATCTAAATCATTAATGTAGATTAGGAATAGCAGAGGACCTAATACTGATCCCTGTGGTACACCACTGGTTACCTCGCTCCATTTTGAGGTTTGGGATCAATAAGCTACTAACAACCAAACAAGCAAGATGGGCTGAATGGCCTCCTCTCGTTTGTAAACTTTCTTATGAGCATAATTTACTGGTGACGTCACCATAGCTACTTGTTTATAATTGATTGAAAATCATATTATTTTACAAGTAATCCATATAAATGGAATAAAACATTCATATGTAGTTTAAAAATACATTATATAGAACAGTATATAGGACTGGAAAGAAAAAATGGTAATGTCGGACCTGGTCAAACGATTTCTGTTAATAGAAAAAAAAACAACAACAACAACAAAAACTTCCTGTGTGTGAATGGAGTCTGACAAACCTTCGAAGGTTTAAAACTACCTTCGAATTCCTGGCTAGCAAACGAACCTTTGAACCTTCTAATGCAGCCCTAATTGTTTTCAAGTTATCCTTTATGTTTAGTATTTGTATGTTTTATATAGATTACAAACTAGTATAATCTTTAAATTCCACGGTTTGCTGTGAAGGCATATATATGCAGAAAGTATTTGGAAAGGTCTCTGGCAATGTAATCTGCCTGTGTATGGTAGAAATCTCTGACAGCTTTGGAAAGACTATACCCCCATATTGCCAAACTTGTCCCCTCCGTTTTCATTGCAACAGGAATTAATAGAAACATGAATAAAGTAGGAGGGGCCAAGTTTTCCCCAATTGTGTCTTGCTTAACTTTTAATGTTATTTACCTATTCATACATCTTTACATAACTTGCCTGTTTTCTTTACAGAGCTTGGCATTTCATGTAACTGTCTTTTGGTAGATATCTCATATTTTATATGGCTGGTCCCTTCTAACTTGTCTCTAGTTCTGTTTCTTTTGTAAATAGTTCTTGTTGGTCATTTGTCATTTCTATTTTCATTTTTTTGTTGCATTGTTTGGAAACTAATACAAATTAATACATTTAATAATGTTTGTTTTTTGAAAATGGAAATTACGTAAATGAGTACATTGATATGTTAATGTTATGCTATTGAGTAAATCTTTATTTTATATACAGTACCTACATTTTTTGTGGAGAACATATTTCAACTATTTGTATTTTGATATACGTTAATATATCTACAGTTTCTATTAGTAAATATAATGATCACATTTTTTTCAAGATACAAACCATAATTCTTATCTGGCTTAATTAAGTTAGCTTTAGCTGAGAGAGGTTTTGGCACAATACAAATAGCATAACTGAATGAAAAACTAGTTTGATTAATCAATAGTGCAGATGGAAGTTAACACGTTTGACAATTTTATCTAAGACTTGTAATTTAGTGTTCAGTTTTAGAATTTTTGAATGAAAATACAATTTTAAAAAAATGGTTTGGGTGTTGGCAATATACAGTATATTCATTTCAATTGTATTTGGAGGTGGCAGCTCAGCTCAGTTACAATTTGGTGTATTACTAGGGAACAAAATACAAGTATACAAAAAGCAATATGAATGCTTTGAACTTATAGTCGAGTGTTGTGAACGTGAGAGTGTTTTAAAAGTACTTAGGCCAAATAAAAAAATATGGTTCATATTACTTGACTGACTCTATTTTTTCCACTCGAACCTAAATATTTTTTGCTGATAATGGGCTAAACTTTTCGCTGTCAATCTGAAAAACTGTGCGCTGCCACGATTTCACTGGTGTTTTGCGATTTTTCCAGAAGCCACGTAGCAAACAAAGTCTTCAGTTCATATAAAATGTTGGGGTCTGAGCAGCACGACTGCAGCATGTCGGCAAGTAGTTGTTTTGCACTATTGTTTGAAAAATGCGACCACATACCAGAAAAAAGAATTATAACCAGTGTTAGACTCGGGGGTGAAACGCCATTTTTCACACACCATCTTCATTGTTATTTATCTTGAGAATCTATAATTGTTTCAAAATCATGACATGAGGTAGATGGAACAAAAGATAAGCCTTTACTCAACACACTTAATTGAGGATCTAACAATGAGTTAATGGAAAGGTTAACCACGCTTAATGTCTCTGGCTGCGTGTTTTACAGAAAACAATAACACCGCGAGCGGCAAGTACACCTCAATAATAATAATAACTGCGGCGATTATTCTTCTCGGGAACCAAATTGGAAACCTAACAACAGAGCTCTACAGTGCGACTAATTTGGTGTTATTGTATAGTTTAATGTAGTTTATTGGTGTCCACTGGTCTCTGTTAATCTCAGATTAAAAACTACAAATCCCATTTATCAGTGCGATGGCTACTCGTTTCCAGACAGTTTGAAAACTTATCAAAGCAAGATGAGGAAAATAACAAATTATTTTCATGTGATTGGAGAGGTTTCAAAAGAAAACCGCGATGAACAAAATTCAGATACATCGGCGTGTTTATAAGAAATGATCAATGGAGGTATTATTATTATAATAATTATTATTTAGATGTTTCCCGTACTGAATGAAAGGTTACACAAGTCTAAATGTATGTGTAATATATAGTATTTAAATATGTATCATGCACATAAAAAATATTAATATATGATTTTTTTTTTTTAATCATTACCCAAAAAAGATCTGGGTACCCGGTTCCGGATTTTCTACCTGTGCCGACCTCATATATAATATTATGTAAATATATAAATCCCGCAGAGACAGAGGTATTTTTCCTCTTGCTAATTTAAAAACTCTCACAAATTCTGGCAAAGTGATAAATCGCTGCAATGCAAAACTCGTTGTGAAAAATATTTCTCATTTCTACCAATTGTGTAATTTCTGACGGATGCATTAAACAAAAAATTGTCTCAGCAGTACAGTGTCCACACCTACACAACTTTCCAAATTGTGTGTGAAAGCTGTTAGGCATTTAATCAAAGCCCTGTCAGCATGTCTCTGAAAAAAGAATTACAAAAACTGAGGTTAGTGCTAAAAGTACCTACAAATGTACCTTTTTGTTTAACAGGGCTAGATCATGTGGTGTTCAGCTGTTTGCATGGCAGGCTGCTGATACTAACTGTGGCAAAGGTTTTGCATGCTGAGAACAAATTTGGATTAAATAACCACAAACATTTTCATCCTGATTTGTTGTAGATTCAGAAGAGCTGACTAAAATCCACAAATAACAAATGACCCATTACTTGAATTCCAGACATTTACCACAATGCCAAAATACAATATCTAATATAAAAAATGCAGAATGGTTAGATTGCAAATACAACAATACATTATTTAAATGAAGAAGGGTTTAGAATTCTTAGAAACTACAGTATATCTATAGCCATTTTTAGATAGCATAAATGCACCCAGTAAAGTTACCAAACAATTGTAATCGAATTGTAATTGGTGTTTTTACCATTTGCCCTAACAACAATTTTGAGTAAAATTGCTTTGTGAAAATATCCTGTGCACAGAGTGCACTCTGCAACATGTGTGAAAGCTGTGAAAGTGCAATATATATGCACATTTTAATGAAGTAGGTGTAACAGTAGTGGCCCAGAACCTAATTTACATGATTTGCTGGTAAACAAAGTTGGAGTTGAAGACCTGTAAAGGATGTTTTCTATCAAAGCAGTGAAAGCCTCCCACAGCTTCTGAACATGATCCTGTTTCAGCTGTTACATTTCTGCTTACTACAGACCCTCTCTGGAACTTAGACTTTAAATAAGCTTGATCCCTTCTAAATAAGCAGCTAAAAACAGGATCTAAATATGTTTAAACATGTTGTATAAATGGAAACCGGTGGTGATGCAGGGAATGACTTTGACTTCATACAGACTTGTCTGTGTAAATAGATGCTTATACCCATTTCAAGCTATCAGGAGCACTGGAAATTAAGCAGAGGATCCTGTATTATTATTATTATTATTTATTTATTAGCAGACGCCCTTATCCAGGGTGCCTTACAGTTGTTTCAAAATATCACAGTACAAAGTATCGCATTACAAAATATCACATTTCAGAATATCACATTACAACAGAGCAGTTGTACAATAAAATCAGTAGCAAAAGATCAAATTCAAATAAGAGCCAAAAATAGAGAATACAGTAAATAATTACAGCAGCAGTGTGGAGTAGTGGTTAGGGCTCTGGACTCATGACCAGAGGGTTGTGGGTTCAATCCCCAGTGGGGGACACTGCTGTTGTACCCTTGAGCAAGGTACTTTACCTAGATTGCTCCAGTAAAAACCCAACTGTATAAATGGGTAATTGTATGTAAAATAATGTGATATCTGTATAATGTGAAATAATGTATAATGTGATATCTTGTAACAATTGTAAGTCGCCCTGGATAAGGGCGTCTGCTAAGAAATAAAATAATAATAATAATAATAATAATAATAATAATTACACATAAGAGCAGGTTTGACTAAGAGCAGTTAACTTCTATGAAAACTATTTGCTTATACAAGTAAAGTCCAGTATGAGCACATAGTAAGTACGATGAATGGATGAGAATGATTTAAAATAAGAGCAATTACAAAAAACATAAATACGGATACCTATAAGAGTAAAGTCAAATACAAGATGCAGGAAGTAGTTATAATTAAGAGCATTAGTAGGATGCGGCAAGGTGTGGAGCAGTTCAGTGCAAGTACAAGCTGATGCAAGTACTGCCACAATTGGGTGCCATATAGTCCAGTATAGTCGTGAGTTGTAAGGTTTACAGATGCTGTCTGAACAGGTGTGTCTTGAGGAGGCGCTGGAAGGTGGTCAAGGAATGAGCAGTCCTGATATCTGTGGGTAGGTCGTTCCACCACTGAGGGGCAAGGATGGAGAAAGAGTAGGCTCTGGAGCGGAGGGGGGGTACAGCTAATCTGCCGGTGGTGGAGGAGCGGAGGGGGCGAGAGGGGGTGTAGGGGGAGATAGGAGGGAGCAGAAAGTCAAGACAGCAATAGGCGAGTACAAGAGTTTTGAATTGGATGCAAGCAGCAATAGGGAGCCAGTGCAGAGAGCGGAGCAGTGGTGTAGCGTGGGAGAAACGAGGAAGGGAAAAGACAAGGCGAGCAGCAGAGTATAAATGGGATCTGACTTCCCTTTTTACTTTCAAACCCTACCCAGTACATGGAAATTTTATCAAAACTGAAATATACCATTGACACTAATTATGGTTTTTAGAGTCTCAGCTGGTGTTTATAATGCTGGCCCTTTCTCAAAGCGTAAGCAGACAGACACTAACTAAGGTCCACATCACTATTTTGTTTGTAGCATTGAGGATTAAACTATCCACCAGACAGGCCATCTCCTTCCTCTTAGAATTCATTCATTTAGATTTTTTGTCACTAGGTTGAGTAAACAACCATTTAGGGGGGGCCAAACCCATAACCTTCCACCATTTCAGAGACTTTTTTAACCACATCTGGCAGTTTGGTCATGTCTTCTTTCTTTCTCTCTCTGCCATTAAAATAATAACATTGAAAGGGTCTGTTTTATGGTTTGTTTGAAAACACTGGACCTTAGTTTTTTTTTTGTTTTGTTTTTACGGCATGCAGTAATGTCTGTAGACTTGATGACACAGCTTGGCAAAAAAGGTCCTTATAAGGGCTTTGGTTTCTTGGGCTTCTTAACAAAGAACTTCATCTGACCTTCATTTTTTTCTTGACTGCCATTTAAAAAGCAGAAATGCTCTACCTTTTGTAAACGTAAAATGTTCAAATAATTAAGAGAAAGAAAAATCCTCCAAGTTAGGAGTGGGATAATACCTCA
The DNA here is from genome assembly GCF_902713425.1 of Acipenser ruthenus. Classification (NCBI taxonomy): domain Eukaryota; kingdom Metazoa; phylum Chordata; class Actinopteri; order Acipenseriformes; family Acipenseridae; genus Acipenser; species Acipenser ruthenus. The sequence continues at coordinate 70,161,306 of NC_081192.1, forward strand.
AATTTAGTGATAACATTTTCCACAGACTTGTGTTACTCAGTAGAGGTTTTGAATGCTCCAGTGTAGTTGCAGACCAGTGGCTATTGGAGTTTATTGTGTTAAGATAAATTAAGGCTTAATATTCTCTATGGACATTTTCTCAGCGGTTCAGCATTGTTCAATATTTTAAAAGTGCATACTGCTGCTTTTATATGGGCAGGACATAAAAAATGAAAAAATTGCCACATTACCATATTAACATGTACGGTACTTTTAGATTTTATAAGTGAACGTTTGTGTTTTACATTTATTGTACACCCCAGTAAAATGTATTTGTTGTAAAGGTATTCATCTTTTTACAATAAGTTTTATGTTTTTGTTAGTTGTTTTAAAGCAATGTCTGAATTAAGCAATAAAACCCGAAGAAGAGGGCTTTATCATCTGGTAAGGCCCGACCCATGCAGTTAAATGTCCAGAGCCGAGTACTACTTTTGTTTTTTGTTCTCTTGCTGTAGCAGCTAATAAACAACAATGGGTTAACCCACTATTCTACTGTATTGCGTCATATTATTAGTATTATTATTAGTAGTAGTAGTATTATTATCTAACATTCATCCAAACTACATTGTATTGAATATGAGTCATAAGAGAACGTCCCTGAGCAGATAGAGGAAAGCCTCTGCCGGCACACATTCAAACACATCCCACGCTCTCTGCACCGACTATAGTTTGAAATATTGGCAGGCCATCAGAGACTGTGTGTGTGTGTGTGTGTTTGTTTGTTTGTTTGTTTTCTTTTTAAATCTGTATGTGGAACTGTGACTAAAATGTTAAGATTTCAGAAAACACATGTCTGTAATATTGTTGTTGCTCGAAGAATCCTGAAACTGAAAGTAACATGCTGAGGGAGCTCCTTTCATTTATGTATTAAAAATGCCCTCTACAAACTGAGGACCACTTTATGTATAACCTTGCTAAATTAAATGGGGGTTGGAAAGGTGCTTGTTGAAGAATATTCAAATCTAAATTAGAAAAAAAACAACATTCTTCTAAAAAGGTGAAATGGTTTCCTGTTTTTTTCTGTTGTTTATTGCAGTACATTGTGTTTATTGTGCAGTGACAGTGTATCTCTATTTTACTGCAGGCTCATTTCATCTACATTTAGTATTGAAGTCATGA